>NC_045438.1:71576402-71876402 GCF_002776525.5 Piliocolobus tephrosceles
ACCTCTCTAGATCTCAGTTCCCTCTGATAATTTCTTCACGTAGTCTCTAAAATAACCTTTTAGAGATGTTTCCAGAGGAGTCTTTATAATGTCTTTTCTTCATATTGAATTTTTCTTTCAGAATGTAAATATAAGCCTTCTTGTTCTGAGAAATTTATTATTGCTATGGTTTTAAATTTTTTTTATTATATTCCAAATAGAAAATATAATATGCTGCTTCCTTGCTTAAAAGAGACCTTTAATAGTAACTGTGTCACTTTTGTTCACAGTTACATCCCTAGTAGCTGAAAAAGTCCCCGGCTATTTCATTCAATAATTTGGTGCTCATTTAGTAACTTGGTAAATGAGTGAAGAAAAGGTCAGCTCCTTCAGTGTGGCATATGTGGCTTTTTGTAGTCTGCTCTTGGCCTACTTTTCCATCTTCATCATCTTTGCTACTGCTTTTCACTAGCCCTAAGTGTTTTTCTAATATCCTGTTTCTTGTACCTGATATGGCATGCTTAGTGACTGCCTCTCCCTCACATACCTCAGCATATAGTTCATATCCTTATTATAGAAACCTTAGTGATTTAATCTAATCTTAAACATGCCTTTTTCTTCCTTTAAACGACAAGCTAGGGCCAGGTGTGGTAGCTCACAACTGTAATCCCAATGCTTGGGAGGCTGAGGTGGGAGGATAACTTGAGTCCAGGAGTTCAAAGACCAGTCTGAGCAAGACCAGCAAGACCTTGTCTCTACTAAAAATAAAAAAGTTAGGGCTGGGCACAGTTGCTTATGCCTGTAATCCCAGCACTTTGGGAGGCTGTGCTGGGTGGATCACGAGGTCAGGAGATCGAGACCATCCTGGCTAATATGGTGAAACCCTGTCTCTTGTAAAAATACAAAGAATTAGCCAGGCGTGGTGTTAGGCGCCTGTAGTCCCAGCTACTGAGGAGGCTGAGGCAGGAGAATTGCTTGAACCCAGGAGGCGGAGGTTGCAGTAAGCTGAGATAGCGCCATTGCACTCCAGCTGCAAAAAAAAAAAAAAAAAAAAAAAGGAAGTTACTTGAGTGTGATAACATGCACTTGTAGTCCCAGGTACTCAGAAGGTTGAGGCAGGAGGATCACTTGTCTACAGAAGTTTGAGGTTGCGGTGAGCTATGATTGCTCCACTGCACTTCAGCCTGGGCAACAAAGCAAGATGCTGTCTCAAAAATCATCAACAAATCCCAGAAACTAGTCAATTTTAAGGATCATTTTAAACGTTGTCTAACTTTTGTTATGAAAACAAATATTTGTATTGACAGAACTCCTTAGTATAATAACAATCAGTAAATGATTGTTGAATTGATTAGAATGTTATAAACCTCTATATATGTAATAGGTTTTGTTTGTTAGTATGTTCTTCTGATACTTTATTTATTTCTTGAACTATAACCTTCAAAAACAAAGAAATAAGTTTTTTACTGAAAGTTGATTACAGGGCTTTTGCTAAACTGCTACATATTTTGGTTAGATTCAATTTAGTATTTCTTTGGAGGATATTATGTATGCAGTGTATACTTTAAACTTTTCCCCTCATTTAATTGTAGTTCTTTTTGCAAGTAGCCAGCATAAAATCATTCAATAAAAATTTATTTAGCAGCCTATTATGTTCCTGGCAATTGATTAGGTACTGGGGTAATACAAAGAGTAATAAAAAACAGAACCCTTAGTTTCAATCCAATGGGTCAGAAATACATATAAAGGACTCATTTCAATATTTGTGGTTACGGGTCATAATAATAATATATAAAGAGGATTGTCTGAGTGTCTAGTTGTCGAGAGAAGCTATAGTAGTTCCTTAAATCTTCTAAAATATGGTGAGGCGTAAAGAAATAAAGATAACAATTGTTTAGGGAATTGAAGAGAACCACAGATTGCTTTTGAGCTTAAACTTGAATGGTAATGAAGAGTCAATGAGAAGTCTTGGAACATTTTGTAAGCTGGAATGTGACATGATCAGAGTTGTAGTTTATGAATAGTATACTCTGTTTCTTGTCATAAGTCTATAAAAACTGGAAATTGCTGCATTCTTTTATAGCACTATTTTAGTAAACCTTATATAAAAATGAAATGACATATGACAGTAATGATAATAGCTACCATTAACTTATTTCAACATATTTAACAAGTACCATCTCTGTGTATGGTTTATAGTATATGATTTATATATATTATCTAATTAAAGACTGGTTTTGAAGTTATACTATATGACTTCAAATACTAGCTTTACCATTTATAGCTGTGTGAACTGAAACAAGCTTTTTCAAGTTTCAGTTTCCTCATCTATAAAATATTCTGGCATGGCTATAGAAATAATTAGGATATTTTATGTCAAGGACTCCTGTGCTTAGCCCATAGTGAGCCCTCCATAATTGTTAGCTGTTTTTAAATTAATTTTTGTAACTTCCTTGTATTATAAAGATAACACCTTTACCTTGCAATATTACCTTGCAGATGAGGAAATTGAATTTAGAGATCTTAAGTTACCTGCAGGTCGTACTTGCAATATTACCTTGCAGATGAGAAAATATAATTTAGAGATCTTAAGTTTCTTAAAAGTTATATTGCAAATAGTGGTAAAGCGAGTATTTTAACTTGGGTCTCTGACTGTAAGCCCAGTATCCTGAAAAATGTGCTGTACTGTCCTTCCGAGGCTAAGTCATCAGGAGAAATTGATGAAGAAAGTATCAGTGGTACTCTCAGATGTTTAATTGGCCTGCCTAGGCCTAAGAGATACTACTATGATCTCTTTTTGTTTTGGTTTGTTTTGAGACGGAGTCTCACTCTCTCGCTGTGTCGCCCAGGCTGGAGTGCAGTGGCAGGATCCCAGCTCGCTGCAAGCTCCTTCTCCCAGGTTCACGCCATTCTCCTGCCTCAGCCTCCTGAGTAGCTGGGACTACAGGCACCTGCCACCACGCCCAGCTAATTTTTTGTATTTTTTTTAGTAGAGATGGGGTTTCACTGTGTTAGCCAGGATGGTCTCAATCTCCTGACCTCGTGATTCACCCGCCTCGGCCTCCCAAAGTGCTGGGATTACAGGCGTGAGCCACTACACCTGGCCAATGCTGTGTAGTATTCCATTGCATGAATATATAACATTTTGTTTATCCATTTATTTGTTGATGGACATTTGAATGGTTTTAGGCTATTACAGGTAAAACTGCTATGAACATTCATATACATCTTTTTGTATGTACATATACTTCTTTTTCTCTTGGGTAGAACCTCAAAGTGGTATGTTAGGTATAGGTTTAACTTTTAAAAACTTGCTAGATTGTTTTATTAAAGTGATTGTACATTTAGTTTAGTTGTATGTTTAACTTTTAAAAACTTGCTAGATTGCGCTGGGTGCAGTGGCTCACGCCTATAATCCCAGCACTTTGGAAGGCTGAGGCAGGTGGATCATGAGGTCAGGAGATCTAGACCATCCTGGCTAGCATGGTGAAACCCCATCTCTACTAAAAATACAAAAAAAATTAGCCATGCGTGGTGGCTGGCACCTGTAGTCCCAGCTACTTGGGAGGCTGAGGCAGGAGAATGGCGTGAACCCAGGAGGCAGAGCTTGCAGTGAGCCGAGATCCTGCCTCTGCAACTCAGCCTGGGCAACAGAGCGAGACTCAGTCTCCAAAAAAAAAACTTGCTAGATTGTTTTATTAAAGTGATTGTACATTTAGTTTATGTACTATCAGTATGTGTGAATTCTTTTTTCTCTACATCCTTAACAGTATTTGCAATTAAAAATATTTAAATTATTAAAAATTTTGCCAATTTTTAAAATATTAGCCATTTTAATAGGTGCATAATTGTGATTTTAATTTTTATTTCCCTAATGACTAATGATGTTGAGCATTTTTATGGGTGCTTATTTGACATCTATATATTTTCTTTGGTGAAATGATTCTTCACATCGTTACCTACTCTTAAAATTAAATTGCTTATTTTCTTTATTGTTGTGTTGAGTTTTTAATATATTCTACATATAAGTACTTTATCTGATATATGTATTGCAAAGATTTTTCTCCCATTCTATGGCTTCTCTTTTTATTTTCTTAACAGTATCTTAAAGATAATAGGTTTTCCATTTTGCTTAAGTCAAATTTACTGATTTGTTTATAGATTTTTATTTTACTTAAGAAATCTTGGCATAACTCAGATCCACAAAGAATTTCTTTCATCTTTTCTTCTACATGTTTTATACTCTTAGGCTTTACTTTTAGTCAGTGATTCGTTTTGAGTTAATTTTTGCATGTGACACAAGGTATGGATTCAAGTCATTTTTTAAACATGTGTATACCTATTTGTTCTAGCATCATTTATTGAAAATGCTGACCTTTGTCATCTACATTGCCTTTCAGCTCTTGTCAAAAATCAGTTGTCCAAATATGTGTGGATTTATTTCTGGGTTTTCTATTCAGTTCCTTGATTTATTTGTTTGTATTTATGTAAATACTATGCTGTTTTGATTTCTCTAGTGTTTTAATAATTTTTGACGTCAGGTAGTTTTAGCTCCCCAACATTGTTATTCTTTTTCAAATTTGTTTTGTTCCTTCTAGGTCATATGTGTTTCCATATGAATTTTAAAGTCAGCTTGTCAATTTCCATAGGAAAGCCTGGTGGGATTTTGATTGAAATTGCATTCAATCTGTAGATGAGTTGGGGGGTGGAGGGGAAGACGTCTTAAGAATTTTATCTTTCATTTAGCGAAACAGTGTAGTTTTCAGTATACAGGTCTTTCCCATGTCTTTTCATATTTATCCTTAAGAAATTCATAAAGAGTGCTATTTTTACTGATTAAAAAAATTGCTTTCAGGTATTTCATTGCTGGTATATAGAAATGTAATTTTTTAGTTGTTAGTCTTGCATCCTCCAGCCTTCCTGAATCCACACATTAGCTTTAGGAGCTCTTTTGTAAATTCCATCTGATTTCTTACATAGACAATCAGGTCATCTCTAAATACAGGTATTTTTTTCTTCCTTTTTTATATTAATGACTTTATGACTTTATTTCTTCCCCCCCCCCCCCCCCCACTTTTCTGATTGCACTCCAGTACAATGTTAAGTGGATAGAACCTCCAATACAATGTTAATTGGTGAGTGAGCGTAACAGCCTTCTTATTCCTGGTTTTAGAGGAAAGCATTCAGTCTTACCCTGTTAATATGATGGGAACAGCTGTAACATTTTTGTAGATGCCCTCTATTGGGTTAAGGGATTCTCCTCTACTTCTGGTTTGCTAAAATTAAGACAAAAAATAATAATAAATGGATGTTCAATTTTGTAAAAAGCTTTTGTGCATTTATTAAAATGATCATGAAGTTTTTCTGTGATGTATTATGTTGTTTATAATTTTTATATTTATGCTTTGAGGAGTATTAGTCTGTGATTTTATTTCATCTGGCTTTTATATTGGGGCAGTAATAGCTTCATAGAATGATTTGGGGAGTATTCCTTTTTTTACACTTTTTTTTGAGATAGTTAAAAACTCCATGTAGAATTGATATTATTTCCATCTTATATTTTAGGTGGAATTCATTCGAGAATCTCTCTGGCCCTCAAGATTTTTTTGTTTTTTTTGTGTGTGTAAATAATTTTAACCTCATTCTTAATTTCTTTAATAGATAATGGGGTTAAGTTGTGTATTTGTTTTTGAGTGAGCTTTGGCAATTTGTGTTAAGAAAGTTGCCCATTTCATCTGAGTTGTCAAATTTACTGGCATGTAGTTGTTCATTATATTTTCTTACTATTCTTTTAATATCTATATTATCTCTAGTGATGCCACTTTTCTCATTCTTGGTATTGATAATTAGTATCTTCTCTTATTTTTCCTGATCAGTCTGCCCAGAGGTTAATCAATTTTATTAAATTCAAAGAATCATCCTTTTCTGTTTTTTGTTTCATTGATCTTTGTAATTACTTCCTTTATTCTGCTTTGGTTTTGTTTTTCTTTTTCTAATTTTTTATTTTGGAAGATAAAGTTATTCTTTTGAAACCTTTTTTTTTTATTTTTTAATGGATTATTTTGAAAAGTTTTATTTGTAATTGACAAATAATAAATAAAGGTACCATGTGATGTGTTAATGCATGTGTATAGTGCATAATGATCAAATCAGGGTAATTAGCATATCTATCACTTTAAATGTTTATTATTTCTTTGTGATTATAACATTCAAAGTCCTTTCTTCTAGCTATCTTGAAATATACATTATTATTTGCTACAGTCTCTGTGTAATAAGACACCAGAACTTAATCTTCCTGTCTAACTATAACTTTGAACTCATTGACCAACTTTTCCCATACTTTTCTTCCTCCTGTCCTCTGTAGTTTCTGGTAACCACTATTATACTCTCTACTTCGATGATATGAACGTTTTCAGATTCCACATATGAGTGAGATCATGTGGTATCTTCTTTTTTAATATAGTGGTTAGTGCTACAAAATTTCCCCTAAGTATTATTTTAGCAGTCTTTACAAATTTTGACATAATAAATTTTTATTTCCCTTCAGTTAAGAATACTTACAAATTGTTTTGATTTCTTCTTTCATCAGTGGTAGGAAGTGTGCTCTTTAAGGAGGTGTGCTGTTTTGTTTCAAATACTTAGATATTTTCCAAGTATCTTTCTAATAAGCATACCTGATTTAATTCCATTGCAGTCAGAGAATATGCTTTGCATGACTGTCTTCCTTTTCAATTTATTAAGACTTGTTTTTTGACCAAGAATATAGTATAACTTACCTGTTCCAAGAACAGTGGAAGAGAACGTGTGTTCTACTATTGTTAGATGAATAAGTGTCAATCAGGTCAAGTTGGTTTATAGTGCCATTCAAGTCTATGGTAGCCTTGCTGATTTTCATGCCTCCTTGTTCTACAGATTTTGAAGAGTGGTATTGAAATCTTTGACTATAATGGTGGATTTGCCTATTTCCCTTTGCATGTCTTCAGTTTTTACTTCATGTATTTTGAAGATCTGTTATTAGTTATGCAAATGTTTAGGACTATTATATCATATTGATTAATTTACTACTTTGTCATTACAAAATGACATTCTGTTTTGCTGGTAATATTCTTGGCTTCAAAATTTATTGTTTCTGATATTAATATAGCCATTCCAAGTTTCTGCAAGTAATCTCAACCAGTGTTTTGTTTACTCTTAGACCTTTAGTTTTCATATAAGACTTTTATATAGGAAAATTTTAGGAAAAAATTATTTAACTGCTCTGGGTCTTAGTTTCTTTTTGATTAAAGGAACATAATAAGAGTACCTACACCAAATAATTGTTTTGAGGATTAAACAAAATAATATCAAAGATTCTACACCTGCACATGTTGCAGTGCAAACTCTGTGTAAGTGTAGTCTATGGCTTTTGTTCCTACTATTACAGCTGCATTTTTTTTTAAAGTTTTTTTTAAAAACACATGAAATAGAATTTGCTATTGATTTATATCTTCAAGAAGTATCTTGTTTGCTGTTTCATTAGTCATCTTTAATCTAGACTAGATAAATTAGAACATCATGATGAAATTTGTAAATGAACATGAACTCAAAAAATACCTGTCTTTAATTTTGTTTTCTTACATTACTAATTTATCATCTTTTTTACTTAAGAATTGTATTCTAAAATTTAGGTATAAAGTCATATTTTTCAAATTTATCAAGTTACCATTTCAAGTATATTCGAATTGTACAATATTTATCAGTTATTCTCAACTGCATACACCTCTGTTTAAATAAAAGACACATTGTGAAACTACAAGTTAGTCTTTTTTTAAGAAACAAAGGAAATAAATGTTTGCACATAATGATTTGTATGGGTCCTTCACATTGTTACTATTTATAATGGATGATGCCGTTTTTTTTTTTTTAGATTGGACAGCTGGCTTTTAAAGGAATGAAGAGACTCAATAGAATCCAGTCAATAGTGTTTGAGACTGCCTACAACACCAATGAGAACATGCTGATTTGTGCCCCTACAGGAGCTGGAAAAACCAACATTGCAATGCTTACAGTCTTGCACGAAATTCGCCAACATTTTCAACAAGGTGTTATCAAAAAGAATGAATTTAAGGTAAGTAAATAGAACAGACTACACCTTTTTAAATTGTAAGGAATAAAATAAATTTGCGGTTATATATAACATGAAATTTGAAAGTTCTTAAAGATATTGTACTCGAAGTCAGATAAGTAATACTGCTTGACTTACTTCATTACTATTAAGGAAGTTCTAATATGTGTTCTGAAAATTCTATTACCATGTAAGAAGCTGTGAAAATACATTTAGCTTTGAAAGCAAACCCATTTTCAAAGTGATACAGCTGTGTAAACGAATTCTATTGTTCTTTAAACAGCTACACACATATCTCACAAAGATAAGACTTTTCATATATCACTATTAAGATTTTTCACTGGAAGTAGTTACAATCATATTTCACAACAAATTGTGACTTGTATTGGGTACGGTAAGACAAATGACATGGTGGTTTTTGCTCATTAATCAAGCTAGTGTTCCTTTGGTATAGATTGTATATGTTGCTCCAATGAAAGCCTTGGCAGCTGAAATGACAAATTACTTCAGCAGACGTCTAGAGCCACTAGGCATCGTTGTGAAAGAATTGACTGGTGACATGCAGTTGTCAAAAAGTGAAATTTTACGAACTCAGGTATGTTGTCTACCTAGATTTTTTGTTTAATACCATTCTTTTTTAGGTAATTGCAAAATTTTTAAATGACTATATCTTAAGTAACTAGAATAGGTGATACAAACATAATATAATGAACTTTTATTTGTAACCACATCTTATCTCTGTACTACAAAGAGTTTTTGCTGGTACTTTGTTTTCTGGTGTCCCTTCTAACTCCTGTAATTCTTACTGCATCTTGAATATTGTTAGGTTCCAAGTCTAATGGCAGTAAGTCTATTCTTTTAAAACAGTAGGGGATGAGGATATAAATAAGACCAGAGTTTAATTTTAAGAGGAGGGACATATATAGATCTTAAAATGATTGCACTAGTATTCCAAACTATTCCATAAGAATGATTTAACATACAATAAAGCTTTTTGGTCATTCATTATTTCATCAAATGCAAAGTTATTATTATTAAATCATGCACTGTATATAGCACTACATTAGAAGAAATGAATGAATGCATGACAGTAAAGACACTTAAGATACAGTTTGTGTCTTCAAGAATCTTATGATTAAGTAAGAAAAAATATTTACATTTCAACTAGATGATTATTATTGAAAACAACATGTAAGTTAGGTGAAGTTCATTGTGTTTTTTAAAAATAAAATAGGCTGGGCATGGTGGCTCATGCCTCTAATCCCAGCACTTTGGGAGGCTGAGGCGGGCAGATCACAAGGTCAGGAGATCAAGACCATCCCGGCTAACAAGGTGAAACCCCATCTCTACTAAAAATACAAAAAAATTAGGCGGGCATGGTGGTGGGCACCTGTAGTCCAGCTACTGAGGAGGCTGAGGCAGAAGAATGGTGTGAACCCAGGAGGCAGAGCTTGCAGTGAGCAGAGATCACGCCACTGCACTCCAGCCTGGGCGACAGAGACTCCATCTCAAAAAAAAAAAAAAAAAAGAAAATATAAAAAATAAAATAGTGGATGACCAGATATTAATGGAAAAATTCATAGTTTGATGGAAAATATGGAAAATAGATAATAGAACTTCTAAAACAGTGGGTGGATATTGATTTAAAATGTGATTGGAGTGTGAATTAATTTCCTAGGGCCCCCACAGCAAAATACCATAAGCTCAGTTGTATAGACTAAAAGTATCTGAGACAGGTCTCAATTGATTTTGAAAGTTTATTTTGCCAAGGTTGAGGATGTACCAGTGACAACCTCAGGAGGTCCTGATGACATGTGCTCAATGTGATTGGGGTACAGCTTGGTTTTATATATTTTAGGGAAACATGAGACATCTATCAATATGTAAGATGTACATGGGTTTGGTTTGGAAAGGCAGGACAATTTGAAGTGGAGGCTTCCAGGTCATAGGTAGATGTAAAGATTTTCTGATTGGCAATTGGTTGAAAGAGTTATTATCTAAAGAAAGGAGGCCTATCTATTCAGCGAGAATAGTTTGTAAATGTTTCTTATCAGACTTAAAAAAGTCTATTCTATCAGTAGTTCCAAAATGAAGGAGAGTATAATGAGGGATGTCCTGCTCTCACTTTCCATTATGGCCTGAACTAGTTTTTCAGGTTAACTTTGGAATGCCTTTGCTAAGAGGAGGGGTCCATTCAGATGATTGGGGGGCTTAGAATTTTATCTTTGGTTTACAGTGGCTTAAAACAACAGTCTTAATTCTCTCACAGTACTGGAGTTTAGAAGTCTGAAATCAAGGTGTCAGCAGAGTTGATTCCTTCTGGAGGCTTTGAGACAATATCTGGTCTATGCCTCCTGGTTTCTGGTGGCTGCTGGGAATTTTTGGCGTTCTTTGGTTTGTAGATACGTCACTCCAAGCTCTGCTTCCATCTTTGTGACCTTTTCCCCTGCTTATCTTTTCCCCTATTCCCCTTTTTTAAGGATACTAGTCATTGGATTTAGGGCCCACCATAGTCAAGATGATCTCATTTTAACAACCTTTCCTTAATTACATCTGCAAAGACCCTTTTTCCAAATAAGGTCACGCATATGGGCTGAATGTCTACATACCATCTCCCCGACCCCCAAACACCATTTATATGTCAAAGCCCTAGTCCACAAGTAATGGTATTTGGAGGTGAGGCCTTTGGGAGATAATTGGACTTAGTTTAGGTCATGAAGTGGGGAGAACTAGGTGACAGAGTGAAACTCCATCTCAATAAATAAATAAATAGAAATATTCAAAAAGACAAAGTTTTTTGTGACGTGAATTATTTTAAAGATTACAAAGGAATCCCAAAGCCAAAACAATTTGAAAACTACCGTGATACGTCAAAGTGCCTTATATATGACATCGAATTATTTTTATTGTCTACATCCAGCCTGGTTTTCAACCTTATCTCCCAGATGCTTCCCAATATAAACTATAGTCAGGCCATTTTTGCTTTTTCTAAAATAGCCTTGCTCAAACAACATTTTCTTAAATGAACGTTGCTTTTTAGTAAGTTTCCTTACGTGTTTTCTCCTTTTTCTTAGTATCTTCCTTTATCTATTGACATTTGTTCAAATCTTGCCCAGTCTTTAAAACCCAGTTCAAACCTTGTATTTACTTCTTCTTCCCTGAATCCTGTAGCACCATTCATTTATATTCATAAAATAATACCTAGTGTACAAAGTCTATGCTTTTGGACTTGATATAGTTTTAAAAATCTGGATCACTCTCAAGTAAAATTTTGATTGCTCTTTTCCTGTATCCAAGTATGTTACTGATGCTAATGCAAGGATGTTTATGGAAAGACAAGGGAGGTAACATTTGAATTCAATGTATGAGTCAGTTACTATGCTAAACACATATGTGCAACTTCCCTGAGTCTTCACAAGAACTCTGTTGGGTAGTATCTCCATTTTACAGGAGCAGAAAGTAAAACCAAAAAAATCTACTTAGATTTATGCGTAGTCTGTCCCGCAGACTCAGGCTGAGCGACAGACATAAGAAGTACACAGACACAGGTATTTTGCCTGAGACCGAGGCTAGGGAACTGCATGGCTTAGCATCACTGATGAGAGTGCAGCTCTGCCAATGAGAGTGCAGCCCCGATAAGCCGGGGACGTTTGTATTTATTTAGTACAGATTTAATGACAAAGACTTGGAGCAAACACAATTTGTGGGTAATTAACATTGTCGATCCCCCGAGTAGATAGTGGTCCTGTGTGCAAATGATCAAAGATTGGTTTCTGGAGACATAAGTAAGCCAGTTTATCTAGATGAGCTCCCTTACATTCCCTTGTTATTTACCCTTTGCCCTCTGCTTCGGGGTAAGAGAATTAGCCGCCTTCAGCTTTTATTTTCTCTCGAAGCTTTGCAAAACCTCCCAGCCTTCCAAGAAGGTTTCCATCTTTCTCTATTGATTTTTCCCACCACCCTGACTGATCTCCTACAGAATTTTATATTTTTAAAAGGTTTATGAACATCCATTTCTTAACCATTTGCCCATTTTTGCACTTTGCTAGACTCTGTATCCTTCATCAGTAATTTTTGACTGTGTAAGGGCAGGGACTAGGTGCTTGGCCTCAGAAATAGTTTATTAATTGAACCTTTTGTGCTTGCTCTAATTCTGGAGTTGCTAATTTTTGTAGAATTGAAACTATATAGTTTTTAATCTTTTTACCCTGTCCTACCCTTCTCACAGATTCTTGCAGATTAAAAACTTCTGCTGTTGCTGCCTTTGAGATGAGGCTATAGATAAAGCAAACCAGAGAATAATGTAAAGAATGTGGGAGTACATATATATTCAACTTTTTTGTGGAGTTTGAATTTCTTACTTTCCTCACTTTCATTTTGAAATTTTTTAATAGCTTCTTAATTATTCATGTTATCTATTTTTGATGTTTCCCAATAATCAGTATTGATTAAATTAAATATAATCTTAAATTTACCTTGTGTTTTTTTCTAACTTTCTCAGTATTGTCAATCTTCTTTTAAATATAGGAAGGCAAATTAATCTCATTTGCAAATTTTCTCCCATGCCATTCTGATCATATTACTCTCTTGCTCATAAACTTTCATTGGTTCTTTATTGCTTATTGAATTAAGTCCAACTACCTAGCTTGTTAAGAATCTTGTATAAATTAAGTATAATATGAGATGTGATGTATTTTGTGGTTCACTAGGGACCTTCAGGTATAGCAGCAGTTATGATTTTATTGAGGTTTGAATGTAAAATTTCCTTTTACAAGAGAGAATTATATAGCTGTAAGATTTACTGTTAGGAGAAACAGTATAGACAACAAATATCTTTCTGGTGTACAGCTAAAACGCAATTTTGTGCAATTTTGAAAATCACTGTAAATTTGTCATTGGTTAAAACACTGATCTACTTTTCCAACATTATTTTCCATTATTCTATATCTACCATCGGTTTCAAACTTCTCCCTCTAAATGTATCCTTGATGAAGAGTTACTATTTTACAATATTCACTGTACTTTTCAGTGGTTCCATTGAGCAGTGTTCCTTTGAACATCAGTGAAAACACTGGTTACAAATTTTAGAAAAGATTTCTCCTGTCCTGGCAGTAACTTTGTGTTAAATCAAAGCATTTGCTCTGAGTTCTGGAATTGTTCTCTGCTTTTATGTTTGTTTCCTCATCCTTTTATGGGGAGGCATTTATCTGTGTACCTTTGGGAGTTGAGATAGGATATTTCATGTTTTGCTTTTGTTTATTTTTTGGTTGAGGATAGAGGGAGAGTCTGTTCAGATCTCTTAGGCCCAAGCAATTGCAAAGGCAAATCTGAATTTTCTTTGTACTACTCTGCTAGACCAAAGCTCCGGTAATTGAGGTTGACAGGGTGTGGTGCTGTGAATACGCATGAGCTCAGATCACAGGCAGTGTTCGATGTCACACTGCTCTAATCTACTCTTCTTTCAAGGGGATTTTTCCGATGGTATGTAGTCTATTGATTATTTCAATATATGGGATAAGAGTGGGAATAAAGGGTAGATGGAGATAGGGGCAGATATTATATATGCCCAGGTTGCAGTTTTATCCTAATATCTGTAAATTATATTCTTATGTCCCATAAATGTACTGTTTAGTTCTCAACCTGGCATTGGGCTTATTGCTTTAACATTTTTTAAAAATTATTCATTTATTTATTTTGTATTATACTTTAAGTTCTAGGGTACATGTGCACAACATGCAGGTTTGTTACATATGTATATATGTGCCATGTTGATGTGCTGCACCCATTAACTCGTCATTTACAATAGGTATATCTCCTAATGCTATCCCAACCCCCTCCCGCTACCTGACAACAGGCCCTGGTATGTGATGTTCCCCTTCTGGTGTCCAAGTGTTCTCATTGTTCAGTTCCCACCTATGAGTGACAACATGTGGTGTTTGGTTTTCTGTTCCTGTGGTTGTTTGCTGAGAATGATGGCTTCCAGCTGCATCCATGTCCCTACAAAGGGCGTGAACTCATCCTTTTTTATGGCTGCACAGTATTCCTTGGTGTATATGTGCCACATTTTCTTAATCCAATCTGTCACTGATGGACATTTGGGTTGGTTCCAAGTCTTTGCTATTGTGAAGAGTGCCGCAATAAATGTACGTGTGCATATGTCTTTATAGCAACATGATTTATAATCCTTTAGGTATATACCCATTAATGGAATGGCTGGGTCAAATGGTATTTCTAGTTCTAGATCCTTGAGGAATCGCCACACTGTCTTCCACAATGGTAGAACTACTTTAAAGTCCCACCAACAATGTAAAAGTGCTCCTGTTACTCTGCATCTTCTCCAGCACCTGTTGTTTCCTGACTTTTTAATGATCGCCATTCTAACTGGTGTGAGGTGGTATCTCATTGTGGTTTTGATTTGCATTTCTCTGATGGCCAGTGATGATGAGCATTTTTTCTTGTGTCTGTTGGCTGCATAAATGTCTTCTTTTGAGAAGTGTCTGTTCTTCTTTGAGAATTGGGTTAGTCATAAATAGCTCTTATTATTTGGAGATACGTTCCATCAATACCGAATTTATTGAGAGTTTTTAGCATGAAGGACTGTTGAATTTTGTCAAAGGCCTTTTCTGCATCTATTTAGATCATCATATGGTTTTTGTCTTTGGTTCTGTTTATATGCTGGATTACGTTTATTGATTTGTGTATGTTGAACCAGCCTTGCATCCCAGGGATGAAGCCCACTTGACCGTGGTGGATAAGCTTTTAGATGTGTTGCTGGATTCGGTTTGCCAGTATTTTATTTAGGATTTTTACATCGACGTTCATCAGGGATATTGGTCTAAAATTATCTTTTTCTGTTGTGTCTCTGCCAGGCTTTTGGTATCAGGATGATGTTGGCCTCATAAAATGAGTTAGGGAGGATTCCCACTTCTTCTGTTGATTGGAATAGTTTCAGAAGGAATGGTACCAGCTCCTCGTTGTACCTCTGGTAGAATTCGGCTATGAATCCATCTGGTCCTGGACTTTTTTTTGGTTGGTAGGCTATTAATTATTGCCTCAATTTCAGAGCCTGCTATTGGTCTATTCAGGGATTCAACTTCTTCCTGGTTTAGTCTTGGGAGAGTGTACGTGTCCAGGAAATTATCCATTTCTTCTAGATTTTCTAGTTGGTTTGCATAGCAGTGTTTATAGTATTCTCTGATGGTAGTTTGTATTTCTGTGGGGTTGGTGATGATATCCCCTTTATCATTTTTTATTGCATCTATTTGATTCCTGTTTCTTTTCTTCTTTATTAGTCTTGCTAACAGTCTATCAATTTTGTTGATCTTTTCAAAAAACCAGCTCCTGGATTCATTGATTTTTTTTTGGAGGGTTTTTTGTGTCTCTATCTCCTTCAGTTCTGCTCTGATCTTAGTTATTTCTTGCCTTCTGCTAGCTTTTGAATGTGTTTGCTCTTGCTTCTCTAGTTCTTTTAATTGTGTTGTTAGGGTGTCAGTTTTAGATCTTTCCTGCTTTCTCTTGTGGGCATTTAGTGCTATAAATTTCCCTCTACACACTGCTTTAAATGTGTCCCAGAGATTCTGGTATGTTGTATCTTTGTTCTCATTGGTTTCAAAGAACATCTTTATTTCTGCCTTCATTTCGTTATGTACCCAGTAGTCATTCAGGAGCAGGTTATTCAGTTTCCATGTAGTTGAGCAGTTTTGATTGAGATTCTTAGTCCTGAGTTCTAGTTTGGTTGCACTGTGGTCTGAGAGACAGTTTGTTATAATTTCTGTTCTTGTACATTTGCTGAGGAGTGCTTTACTTCCAACTATGGCGTCGATTTTGGGATAAGTGCAGTATGGTGCTGAGGAGAATGTATACTCTGTTGATTTGCGGTGGAGAGTTCTGTAGATGTCTATTAGGTCTGCTTACTGCAGAGTTGAGTTCAATTCCTGGATATGCTTGTTAACTGTCTCTCTCATGGATCTTTCTCATGTTGACAGTGGGGTGTTAAAGTCTCCCATTATTATTGTGTGGGAGTCTAAGTCTCTTTGTAAGTCTCTAAGGACTTGCTTTATGAATCTGGTCACTCCTGTTGGGTGCATATATATTTAGGATAGTTAGCTCTTCCTGTTGAATTGATCCCTTTATCATTATGTAATGGCCTTCTTTGTCTCTTTTGATCTTTGATGGTTTAAAGTCTGTTTTATCAGAGACTAGGATTGCAACCTTGCCTTTTTTTGCTTTCCATTTGCTTGGTAGATCTTCCTCCATCCCTTTATTTTGAGCCCATGTATGTCTCTGCATGTGAGATGGGTCTCCTGAATACAGCAAACCGATGGGTCTTGACCCTTTATCCAATTTGCCAGTCTATGTCTTTTAATTGGAGCACTTAGCCCATTTACATTTACGGTTAACAGTGTTATGTGTGAATTTGATCCTGTCATTATGATGTTAGCTGGTTATTTTGCTCGTTAGTTGATTCAATGTCTTCCTATCATTAATGGTCTTTATATTTCGGCATGTTTTTTCAGTGGCTTTTACTGGTTGTTCCTTTCCATGTTTAGTGCTTCCTTCAGGAGCTCTTGTAGGGCAGGCTTGGTGATGACATAATCTCTCAGCATTTGCTTCTCCATAAAGGATTTTATTTCTCCTTCACTTAAGAAACTTAGTTTGGCTGGATATGAAATTCTTGGTTGAAAATTCTTTTCTTTAAGAATGTTGGATATTGTCCCCCACTCTCTTCTGGCTTGTAGAGTTTCTGCTAAGAGATCCACTGTTAGTATGATGGGCTTCCCTTTGTGGGTAACCCGACCTTTCTCTCTGGCTGCCCTTAACATTTTTTGCTTCATTTCAACTTTGGTGAATCTGACAATTATGTGTCTTGGAGTTGCTCTTCTGGAGGAGTATTTTTGTGGCATTCTCTATATTTCCCGAATTTGAATGTTGGCCTGCCTCACTAGGTTGGGGAAGTTCTCCTGGATAATATCCTAAAGAGTGTTTTCCAACTTGGTTTCATTCGCCCCGTTACTTTCAGGTGCAGCAATCATACGTAGATTTGGTCTTTTCACATACTCCCATATTTCTTGGAAGCTTTGTTCATTTCTTTTTACTCTTTTTTCTCTAAACTTCTCTTCTTGCTTCATTTCATTCACTTGGTCTTCAATCACTGATACCCTTTCTTCCAGTTGATTGAATCGGTTACTGTAGCTTGTGCATTCGTCACATATTTCTCGTGCCATGGTTTTCAGCTCCATCAGGTCATTTAAGGACTCTACATTGGTTTTTCTAGTTTGCCATTCATCTAATCTTTTTTCAGTGTTTTTAGCTTCTTTGCAGTGGGTTCGAACTTTCTCCTTTAGCTTGGAAAAGTTTGATCGTCTGAAGCCTTCTTCTCTCAAGTCGTCAAAGTCATTATCTGACTAACTTTGTTCCATTGCTGGTGAGGAGCTGCGTTCCGTTGGAGAGGGAGAGGCACTCTGATTTTTAGAATTTTCAGCTTTTCTGCTCTGTTTTTTCCCCATCTTTGTGGTTTTATCTGCCTTTGGTCTTTGATGATGGTGATGTACAGATGGAGTTTGGTGTGGATGTCCTTTCCATTTTTTGTTTTCCTTCTAACAGTCAGGACCCTCAGCTGCAGGTCTGTTGGAGTTTGCTCGAGGTCCACTCCTGACCCTGTTTGCCTGGGTAGCAGCAGCAGAGACTGCAGAAAGGTAAATATTGCTGAACAGCAAATGTTGCTGCCTGATCGTTCCTCTGGAAGCTTTGTCTCAAAGGGGTACCCGGCCTTGTGAGGTGTCAGTCTGCCCCTACTGGGGGGTGCCTCCCAGTTAGACTACTCAAGGGTCAGGGACCCACTTGAGGAGGCAGTCTGTCCATTCTCAGATCTCAAACTCTATGCTGAGAGAACCAGTACTCTCTTCAAAGCTGTCAGACAGGGACATTTAAATCTGCAGAGGTTTCTGCTGCCTTTTGTTTGGCTATGCCCTACCCCCAGAGGTGTAGTCTACAGAGTCAGGCCTCCTTGAGCTGCGGTAGGCTCCACCCAGTTCAAGCTTCCCGGCTGCTTTGTTTACTTACTCAAGCCTCAGTAATGGCTGGCACCCCTCCCCGAGCCTCGCTGCCCCTTTGCAGTTAGATCTCAGACTGCTGTGCTAGCAATGAGGGAGGCTTCGTGGGTGTGGGATGGGACCTTCCAATCTAGGAGCAGGATATAATCTCCTGTTGTGCCGTTTGCTAAGACCCTGGGAAAAGCACAGTATTAGGTTGGGAGTGACCCAATTTTCCAGGTGCTGTATGTCACAGTCTCCCTTGGCTAGGGAAGGGAATTCCCTTGCCCCTTGCCCCTTGCCTCTTGCCCCTTGCCCCTTGTTCTTCCTGGGTGAGGCAATGCCTCACCCTGCTTCAGCTCTTGCTCGCTGGGCTGAACCCACTGTCCTGCACCCACTGTCCAACATGCTCCAGTGAGATGAACACGGTACTTGAGTTGGAAATGCAGAAATCGCCCGTTTTCTGCCTTGCTCACCCTGGGAGCTGCAGCCTGGAGTTGTTCCTGTTCGGCCATCTTGGAATCATCCTTCGCTTTAGATTTCAAGCTACTTTACTAGCTCTGAATCCCAGCTCTGGGCACCTTTCACTAATTTTGGGCATCTTTCACTAATGAAGCTGTAGTTTTCTCTCCTCTTTTTGTGCAGCCATAGTCATGCATGTTTGATTATACCCTTGGGCCAATAATCTCCAAACTCCAATTCTTACTGGCAGTTGCTGCCTTTGTGCATAAAATCTGAGAATGTCTTTATTTCACTTCCATTCCTGAAGGACATTTTTGCTGAAAATAGATTCGTGGGTTGTCAGTTCTATTCTTTGTTTTTTTATATTTTTATTTTTTAGAGACAAAGTCTCACTCTTCACCGATGCTGGACTACAGTAGTAGCACAGTAATGGTTCACTGCAGCCTCAGCCTTCTGAGCTCAAGCAGTCCTCTCCTCTCAGTTCCTGAATAGCGGAGATTACAGGCGCATGCCACCACGTTATTTTTTGTAGCAACGAGGTATTGCCGTGTTGCTCAGGCTATTCCCAAACTCCTGTCTCAAGTAATCATCTTGCCTTGATCTCCTAAAGGGCTGGGATTATAGACATCAGCTACCAGGCCAGGCCTTCTTTTCTTTCAGGCCTTAAAAAGTATGCCACTTTTCTTCTGACCTCTGTGGTTTCTGAAGAGAAATTCACTCCATTCAAATTATTATTCTTTTATAGTTAATATGTTGTTTCTTTTGGGCTTCTTTAAAGATTCAAGATTCTTTCTTTATCTTCAGTTTCCGACAGTTTTATTATGAGCTGCCTAGGTGTAAATTTCTTTAAGTTCATCCTGTTGAATGTTTGCTCACTTTCTTGAATCTGCAGGTTTATGTCGTTTGTCAAATTTGGGAAGTTTCCAGCCTTTATCTCTTCATCCTGTCATGTTTTCTCCTTTACTTTTTGGATTTTGCTGACAGGAATAGATATTTTGTTATTATCCCACAGGATACCGAGGTCTGGGTTTTTTTTTGTTTGTTTTGTTTTCCAATCTGTTCTCTCTCTGCTGTTCTATCTGGGTGATTTCTTTCATCTGTGTTTGATGTCACTGATTCTTTTACTTTGTTGTCTGCATTCTGTGGTTGATTTCTTCCAATGAGTTTTTAACTTAGGTTATTAGACTTTTCAGTTCTGAACTTTCTATTAGGCTTTTAAAACTATTTTCTATTTCCTTGCTGAGACATTTCTATTTTTTCATTTGTTTCAAGGGTGTTTGAAATTGCACCTTGAAGGATTTTTATAATTACTTTAAAAATCTTATCAGAAACAAATCCAGCAACACATCAAAAAAAAAACTTATCCACCATGATCAAGTCGGCTTCATCCTTGGGATTCATGGCTCATTCAACATATGCAAATCAATAAATGTAATCCATAAACAACATGATTATCTCAATAGATGCAGAAAATGCTTTTGCTAAAATTCAACATCCCTTCATGTTAAAAACTCTCAATAAACTAGGTATCAATGGAACATATCTCAAAATAATAAAAACTATTTATGACAATCCCACAGTGAGTATCATATTAAATGGGCAAAAGCTGGAAGCATTCCCTTTGAAAACCAGTACAAGACAAGGAGTCCCTCTCTCACCACTCCTATTCAACATAGTATTGGAAGTTCTGGCCAGGGCAATCAGGCAAGAGAAAGAAATCGGTATTCAAATAGAGAGGAAGTCAAATTGTCTCTTTTTGCAGACAACATGATTTTATATTTAGAAAACGCCATCAGCTCAGCCCCAAAACTCCTTAAACTGATAAACAACTTTGGCAGTCTCAGGATACAAAAATCAGTGTGCAAAGATCACAAGCATTCCTTTATACCAACAATAGACAAGCACAAAGCCAAGTCACGAATGAACTCCCATTCACACTTTCTACAAAGAAAACAAAATACCTAGGAATATAGCTAACAAGATATGTGAAGGACCTCTTCAAGGAGAACTACAAACCACTGCTCAATGAAATAAAAGAGGACACAAACAAATGGTTGTGATTCTTATTCATTACATACTTGTATCAAAACATCTCATGTACCCCATAAATACCTACTGTGTACCTACCAAAGTTAAAAATTAAAAGAAATCAACACCAGTTCAATGTTCTATGTTGCATTGGCATTTACTTTAAAGCATTTTGTCTTGACCAAACCAGATTATGTACAAGTACATTTGTTTTAAACCAAACCTTTTTGTCAACACTTATAATTTCTTGGAATATTTTATGACTAATTATACTTTTTTTGCTTTATAATGTTGCAATTCATATTTAATAAAATTGTATCCATTGTTAGTAGTGGCCTGCAAAATA
Source organism: Piliocolobus tephrosceles (assembly GCF_002776525.5). Classification (NCBI taxonomy): domain Eukaryota; kingdom Metazoa; phylum Chordata; class Mammalia; order Primates; family Cercopithecidae; genus Piliocolobus; species Piliocolobus tephrosceles. The sequence goes on from NC_045438.1 coordinate 71,597,353, forward strand.
TCTGTTTTCTTAAAACAAATTGCTAAAATACATTAAATATAAAAAGGCTGTACATTTTCAACACCATTACTGAATAGTTAAATAGTAGGAATTTGAATTTAGTCATGGTTTAAAATTGATGATAAACTCCTTAGGTCTTCTCTAAAACATTAAGAAATTGCAGTGTCATATAGTGACCTTATTAGTAATTAATATCAAATATTTTGAAATTAGTAGAGCAAATTGATTTTATGTTCAGCCTGTTACCTTAGGCCTAATGATTTTGGTTCTTTATGCAGTGTTTCCTTTTGCCCAACTAATATAACAAAAGCAGTTGTCTCTTAGCATATAGTGTCCTCCATATTACAGGTAAGATTGCTTTTTTCAAAATGTCAGCACATTCTTTGATCACTGCCACTACTCTAATTTTCTCCTCTAGATAGAAGACATTTTGCAGGATGCAGTGGCAAGAGCCTGTAGTACCAACTACTCGAGTGACTAAGGCAGGAGCATCACTTAAGCCCAGGAGTTTGAGGCTATAGTGCACTATAATTGTATCTGTGATTAGCCACTGCACTCCAGCTTAGGCAACATATTAATAGCAAGACTGTTTTTTTTAAAAAAAAGGGCACCTATTTGATTTGTCCATGCCCTTTACTGATGACATTAATACAGCCTTCCTACTTATCATGTCACTTTAGTTTTTTTCATTGGATGCTGAAGTATAAATATCACTTTAAATTTAATGGTGGTATTTTAGTATAGCTGATAGCCATTCTTTTTTAAAAAAAAGGTTTTTTTTTTTTTTTTTTTTTTTTTTTTTGCTGTTGAATGTTTTAGCAATAAACTACGTGCCAATGATCTTGGTCAAATTTAAAATTTTAATTAGAATTTTTAACCTTTTCTTTCTCTAATTTCAATTTTCATGAAATATAAACATCATTAACTTTAGTTCACGTTACTTAGGATTTTGATGTATATTAATGTGAAATTTGAATAAGCTATGATCTTCAAAGTTTTTGATTGGTAAGAGTGTGATGCTTAAAGAATCAGGTTAGAGCCATATAATTTGGCCCAGCTCCTAGCTTTAGAAATTCCTTCATGTCTGTACTCTGAAAGGGGCCTATTCACTTCAGAATTATCTCTGCACAGAATTATACTATACAGAAGAAAAATAAGCAGATAAATAGTTTAATAATTATATTTTTTATTTTGGGTTTATCAGATCATTTACTTTCTTTTTTTCTTCCTTACACTCACATTTTTCTGCATTTGAGACTGTTCCATTTAATTTTAAACCAGGGATCTGGATTATGAAAGAAACAACTTTTTTGTTAAGGACTTCTTATGTACAGTATTGAACTTTCTGCTGCAGAGTTCTTATAATTTGATCAAAATATATACAGTGGTTTTGGGGGGCATAAATTTTGATTGGCTCATGAAGATAGAATTTAGCCCATTTAATGTTCTGGACATCATTCTAAAAGGTTGGAGGATAAACAGATGTCATATACCAAAATAACTTTCCTAGCAGGCCGTTTTCAATCTGAGCACATAGGATGACAAAGGAACTTCTTATAATAGTGAGTTTGGTTTTAAACATGTTGAGTACGAAAAGATGGCTGAAGGTATTAACAACCTGAATTAGATGAACAAACTACTTCAAAAGGATTCTGGAAACATTTCTAGAATAAGTTGGAAATATAATGCCACTTTATTTGGGTTTCCATATATAATTTCTAGCCTATCTGTTTAAATGTGCTGTACTTAGAGATTAGGATTTCCTGAATCTCATTAGCTTTGCCCTCCTGTTTCATAAATGATTTAATCTCTTTTACATGGAGATGTTTAAAAAAATAAACACAAACCAGCAAGATAATGTAAACTTTAGGTTGGTAAGAAAGAAGAAGGAAAATATGAGTTGGATTAAAAAGAGAAACTGAGAACAATACTGATGCAATAATGCAGGTAATAAAGTCCAGGAAAACTAAACAGGTTTATAAATCACAGTGACCATTTGATCTGGAAAAGCACAGCTGTTCTTAAGGGTATGAGGCAGAAACATTTCCCAAGGACTCATAAAAAGAACAATCAGTAATATAATGAAAGAAATTCTCAAAAACATCTCTCCAATAGATGCTATGGTAAATTGTATGGACCTTTTTTAAAAACATGGGTCTGATGTTTAGGAATCTATAGATCTATATAAAGTACAAGGGTAGTCTGTGTTTCCTTCTCTTTTAGAGAGTTAGTAATATGGCATATTTCCTCATGGTCAAATGTTTAGTATTGGGGACTTTAGCACACTTGCTAAGGTCCTTACTGTTAAATTATAGGCGCCCTTGCTTTCCATGGTAGTGTGTGACCATATAAATGACCAGGTAAACTGAAACCGTGCAACTTGATGTTAGCAGTAAATGGAAAAATGTTTACAATGGGGTCTTGGGCAGCTCCCTATAATCAAACACATTAATGTTTTTACAGCGAAACTTTTTGGGGTTTATATCAAGCATAAAAAATAATTTGTCTTTTAGAGTTTTTTTTTTTTTTATTGGATGTACAGTTATGGACCTGCATGATAACGTGTCTATGGGAAAATCCATTTATATTCACACACTGGGAAGCCAGAAACATAGCATGGCCTCTGGCTACTTTTGTAAGCTTTTAGTAGGGGTCTGGGGTCTGTTTCCTTATTTATGATTCTATTTGTCAAATTCAAGAACCCTAGGTAAGGAACTCCTATAGAATAAGGTTTAGGTGTGAGGTAGGAAGTAGTATAATTGTATTTTTTCCAAAGACTTGAAATAAATTTATGATAGACATTTAATTTTATTTTCTATAGCTAGCATCAATGCTAAATGATATATTAGTGTAATGTAACATTTACATAGGTTACATATGTAATGTTTATATTGTAAAATATTTACATTTTACTGTTAAAATGGATTTGCATTTTTAAAAACATTTCATTTTATTATAATTTTTGAAAACCCCTTTTTTATGTAGTTTGTATAAAAAACTGGGGTCAGAAATATTTCTGTCATATGAATTCAGTGAATTGAACTACCTTGAGGAAGATTTTGATATAGTATATCTGGATTTATACAAGCATGAGGGAATAGTCTAAGGGCTATTTGATTTATTTGGATTATGAGCCAGTGAAAATCTGATAAGTAATGGTACTTCCCTCCCACTAGAGTTTGAATTAGGGGAGCAAATAAGCACAAATATGTAAAATTCCTCACAGCCTGTTGTAGTGGTTCATTCCTGTAAGGTGAAGAAACCCTGCCCCAAGGTGACCATTAGAGGAAAGGGTACTTTGATTCAGGAAATCACAATTCTGGAGTGACTTTGACATCCACTGACATTTCTACACACTTGAGTGGTCACCAGTATTAGTAGGACCCTATAGATTTTACCTGTGTCATGCTGGCACTTTGTTTGCTTTTGTCTGTTAAGCGTCTAATGTTTTATAAAAGAATGGTGAAGTATATCATATTGCTAGGTATTCAGTGCCACAGAAGCAGATGAAAAGGTTCCATAAACTATATTCTTAAAAAGTATGCAATTGTAAGGAGATATAGATCTGGTTAGTGAGAATCTTATACAGGAATGGTTTTTAAGGATGCTGGGGTGAATGCACTTCATGAGTCTTTTGATACAGCTTGTATTTTTCACAAATGTTGGTATATAGCTAGAAATTCTAAGATAGTTCCAAGAAAACTATATTGTCTTGGCAGACATAATTCACTCTTTAAACAATCAGTTCCTCTAAAAATTAAACTTTATTAACAGAGCAGGAACTTCATAATTCAGACACATCAGATTTCTTCTTATAAAGCATCCACAAAAACATAAGGGCATTCTCCATACCCATTGGTATCTGTAATATTTTCTGATATTGTCTATTTTTTCTCGTCATACACCTTTGAAATTTTTAATGTTATTTTATTAAATGTCTAAAAGTTCAAATTTCACTTGTGATGTCACATGAATAAGCAAGTATAGAGATCCTGGAATCCTGAGAGCTTGATAGTTTGGGGCAATTTTTTTTACTTTCAAGTAGTTCTTGATCTGAAGCAAGTTTTCTATTGTTTGGGGCAGTTATTTTGGTCAATTTTCCAGGCAATTTTTGTCATAAAAGGTTCCTGTCTCACAAACACTGCAATAGAACCGCAAGTTTGCTGTAAACCTAAAATACAAGTTTTGAGCTGGTTAATTATAGGAATTGTAGAGAGCTATATTTTCTGTAACTTCCTAGTTTCTCTTGAATTTATATTTTACACTTTAAATATTAATTTTATTTGTAAAATTTTTGACATAATTTTATATAAAATGTATCTCTATATATCAGTACTAGAAATATATGTAATCTTATTTTTCAGAGCTTTGTGCCATTAAACTCATAAATAGTTTTCTAAAGGAAATTAATTGTGCTTGGATTCATCATTGATTTTAACCTTGGTTGAATACATTACATAGACATATTTACTACCTATTGTTCTTGGATAATCAAAGTCACCAGAATATTAGAGGGCATTCCTCTTTATGATAAATATTATTTTAGATCATATATTTTAAACCATTTTGAATCCTAAAGGTCATTTTCAAGGTATGTTGTTGCATAGTTTTACACTTCTAACTGTGGCTTTGTAGCACTTTTAAAAATCAATTCAAATGAAAAGTTACTTTTATTTTTAGTATTTCCATGCCCCACAGTTTTTTTCTGATTCTAAAAGGATAGTATTCTCATTGTAGAAAAGTTTAAAAATGCAGATTATAGAGATATTTAGTATATACCCTTTTAATAATTTTTCTAGCAAAATATTTAAAAACGAAAGTTGATTGTATATTGTTTTGTTAAATTCTTTTTCCAGAGAATATTTTTGCATATGATTAAATACTAGTTCATATTATGTGACACTTGATAGCTGCAGAGTATTCCCTCTCTTAGGTATACCAAGTTAACTGTATACTTCCGATGACTTACTTATTAAGAATTAGGTTTTTCGCTTACTCACCTACAGCAAATTGAACACTGTTTGATGGGGAAGAGGCAAAAAGAATATCTCAAAAACTAAGTTGATATGGAGGAGAACAAATAGTTCCCTTTTAATATTAAAGTTGATTCTTCATGGACTTCAGGAAGTTTCCTCACATTCATATTTATCAGTCACATTACCACAGATGTCTTCTGTTTTAGCCATCGGCCATCGGCATAGGCTTAAATTTCTTTAAGCCCAGAGATTCATTGGGTTTGGTCCCCTTAAAGTGTTCTTTGTTTTTTCTGCTTATGGATGATAGGCATGTATATAATGCACCCCTCTAGACTTACTCATAGAATGGTCTATGAGTTATCCACTTCTTGGTGCTCCAGGTAGAACTCTTCTGTTTCTCCAGTCATGAAAGCACATCTGAATGCAAACTAATCTTGGATCTGCTATGTCTAAAAAATAAGATTAAGATTATTTTCAAATATAATACTTCAGTTTTCATTATTGTTTAATTTATATATTGTAAAGTATTTCATGTATTTTAAATAACTATTGAGCAAGTGAATACATTGTGTGAAAGATGTGGTGCTTTTTGTTGGGGATTCAACTGTGTCTAAGGTAGGCCCAGAACTCCAAATTAATAGTTTTAAAGAATAATATCGGCCGGGCGCGGTGGCTCAAGCCTGTAATCCCAGCACCTTGGGAGGCCAAGATGGGTGGATCACAAGGTCAGGAGATCGAGACCATCCTGGCTAACACGGTGAAACCCCGTCTCTACTAAAAAATACAAACAAAAAAAACTAGCCGGGTGAGTTGGCGGGCGCCTGTAGTCCCAGCTACTCGGGAGGCTGAGGCAGGAGAATGGCATAAACTCGGGAGGCGGAGCTTGCAGTGAGCTGAGATCCCGCCACTGCACTCCAGCCCGCGACGGAGCGAGACTCCGACTCAAAAAAAAAAAAAAAAAAAAAACCCAGAAAGAATAATATCTGTGCTCTCTAGTCTTTCCAGTTTACCTTAAAAATATTTTCACTGGATAGTTCCTTGTTTCATCAAGTTATAGAAGACTAAAATATTCAAAAACAGTATCTTGTTTTACTGTTATTATTTGGTACAATGTATAAAAAACAATTTGAGGATAACGGTTGGTACATAATTGGCTTTCAACAAATATTCCTTTCTCCTTCCTCATTTTTTTTTTAATTTCTCCCCCTAACTTACTATACTTTGTGAAAAATAGCCCCAAAGTATTGAGTTGATGATCGTGCTACATTGACTGTTCAAACTAGGCCTGTGGCTCTTATAATTCAAAGAGAAAAGAAAAAGTAGATTGTTTTCTTCCCCGTTTAGAAATGGCAATATAATAAATGTGAGTGTTGATTATTTGGAAGTAAGTAGACTTCTGTTTGACTTACCCATTTGGCAGAACAGTGATCTATAGAATTGATCCTAGGAGAAAACCTTTTGAAGAGTTGATTTTAAAAAAAGGCTCTTATGTTAAATTTTATCCTTTTTGTAAATATGAAGATAAAAGCTATTTATTCATTCCTAAATTTCAGACTTTTCTTACTAGAAAATAGTAATCAATTATATTCTAAGGAAAGCACTAGTAACTATATGATACATTTAATGCATGTATACTGGTTGATCTTTAAACATTTTATATCAGTTTTATTGAGGTATAACTAATGTACACAAAATATATATTTTAAAAATACAATTTGATGAGTTTTGACATGTATATACCTATGGAACCATCATCACAATCAAAATAATTCATCCCTCTCTCTTCCTCCCGCTGTCTCCAGACAACCGTTGAAATGCTTAATGTGACTATAGATTTGTTTACATTTTTTAAAATTTATATATGTGGAGTCACACAGTGGATACATTTTTATCTGGCTTCTTTCACTGATGTAATGACATTGATATTTATCCATGTTGTTGCATGTATTAATAGTTCATTTTTTTGGTACTACTATGTGTATCAACTTGCTTGGTTATACCATGGATTGTTTATCCCTTTAATTTTTATGGACATGTGGCTTGCTTCCAGTTTTGGGCTGTTACAAATAAAGCTGCTGTGAACATTCATGTACAAATATTTGTATGGACGTATGCATTCATTTTTGGATAAACACCTAGGAGTGGAATTGCTTGACATACAGTGGGTGTTTTTATGAGAAACTACAGAACTGTATTCCAAAGCAGCAATACCACCCACCAGCCGAGTATGAAAGTTCCAGTTCCATATCTTCTTCAAAACTTATATGGGTACTCTTTGCAATTTTAGTTATTCTAGTGGGTGTGTAGTATCATCTTGTTATTTTCACTTGTATTTCCCCAACAACTAATGATGTTGAGCATTTTTTTATGTTTTTTTGTTTTGCAACTATATATTTTCTTTGGTGATGTTTGTATTCAAGTCTTTTGCCTGTCTAAAATATTTCAAGTGGGTAGTTTGTCTTGCAATTGAGATGTAAGACGTTGTATGACTGAATACAAGCTCCTTGTTGGATGTGTGTTTTGCAATATTTTCTTCCATCTAGTAGGTTTGCCTTTTGAGGTTTGTAACAGTGTCTTTTGAACCTCCAGCATCAAATTGCCTTGGCACCTCTACGGAAAACAAATTGACTGTATATGTGTGGATTTATTCCTGAATTCTACTTCTTTGCATTAATTTATATATTTATCTTTATGCTAATACCATACTCATGATTGCTATAACTGTACGTTAAGTTTTGAAATCAGAGGTTAAGTCTTCCAACTTGTTCTTTTTCAAAGTTGTTTTGATTCTTTCAGGTCTTCTCATTTCCATATGAATTCCATGTGTTTTTCACTGATTTTTGATAACTTTTTCCACCTATTACTATTTAATTTTACCTTCTAACTGTACAGCAAAGAATGTTATAAAAGTGCAAATAGTGAGGCTTCTAGCTATTATTAATTCATTTGCAAAACCTGAACTCCCAGAAAACATTGCATTAATGGTAGTACAACCTTAAGTGAGTGAAAGGAATCTGAAGTTTTAGAAAGTAGGAAAAAATTACCCACAACCCTTAGGATATTGATCCTTCTAAAGTATTTAATTTTTTAAACACTTTTCGTTTTGTTTTTCATCGCATTTCAATGCATATTCTTTTTAACAGAAAAATTAAGAGACAAAACTAACATATCTAATCACAAGTTATTACAAGTACATATACTATTTAACTTGTTCTAAGATGGATTAGATTAATCTATTTAATTAGAGGCAGTGCGGCGTAAGCAAAATAGTCTATGGAGTAGATCACTGGGATTGAAACCCTACCTCAGCCACTTAGGTCTTTGGTCAGATTACTCAAATTCTATGTGTTTTAGTTTCCTTATTTTAAAAATTGTTCTGTTAAAAGTTGGATTGATGGTTTTACCTGAAAGTTAACTGATTTTATACATGTGAAGTGTTTGGAATAGTTCTTGGCACACAATAAGTTTTCAATAAGTATTAGCTATCTTTTAATAAAGCTATACAAATAAGCTGCTTTATATCCTGCTTTTTTATTATTTAAAAATATACCATGACCTATCTATGTCAATAGATACATATCTAAAAGGAATTTAATGACATTGACAAAGTGGGTTACTGATTGATGGGAAAAGACCAAAAGGTTACTGATTGATAGGAAAAGACAAGACACACAAACCTGCCACATATCCCTCATTTATTAACTAGGAAATAGAGCAGTGCTGCTCAATACAGTAGCCACTAGCCATAAATGACTAAATAATTTCATTTAAATATAAATTTAAAATTTTAAATTATGAAATAAAATTAATTTCATAAAATGAAATAAAATTAAAAATTCTTTTCCTCATTTGCAATTAGCCTGATTTCAGCTGTTCAGTAGTTACCAGTGGCTACCAACTTGGATAATGCAGATACACAGAACATTACAATTATCACAGAAAGTCCCTTCCAACAGTGCAAACATATGCTTACAGAAAGCATGATGGCAATACAGAACAGGAGGAGAGGCAGTGTGTGTGCATGCATCCACATTTTCTTGTTGTTGTTGAGATTTTTTGTTTTTTTTTTTTGTGACCAAGTCTCACTCTGTCACCCAGAGTAGAGTGCTGTGATGCAATTTCGGTTCACTGCAACCTCCGCCTTCTGGGTTCAAGCAGTTCTCTGCCTCAGCCTCCCTAGTAGCTGGGATTACAGGCGCCCACCACCACGCCTGGCTAATTTTTTTTCTTTTTGGAGATGGCGTCTCGCTCTGTCACCCAGGCTGGAGTGCAATGATGCGATCCTGGCTCACTGCAACCTCTGTATCCCAGGTTCAAGTGATTCTCTTGCCTCAGCCTCCTGAGTAGCTGGAATTACAGGCACGTACCACCACGCCTAGCTAATTTTTGTATTTTTAGTAGAGATGGGTTTTCACCATGGTCAGTCTGGTTTCTAATCCTGACCTTGTGATCCACCTGCCTCAGCCTCCCAAAGTGCTGGGATTACAGGCGTGAGCCACCACACCCGGCCCACATTTACTTTCATTATGAGACACACAGTTGCTTGTGAACAAAAGGTCCTGCAATAGTTCAGAAAAAAGCCAATTGTTGCTAAGTCACTCCACTCCCCTTTAATAGAAGTTAAGCTTGCAGTCTGTTGGCTTTAGCTTAAGGGAATGTTTACAGACGTCATGCTTTCCTGATTCTTGAACCAATTTTGACACGATTCTCAAACATACAATGAGAATTCTCTGCTTCTAGCTTCCAAGGGTCTTGCAGAGTGCTGTCTGCATCATATGAATATTTGATATTTATTTAACTCTTCCTTGGGAGTTTGTTTATAGCGTTTCCAAGTTTTTTCCATTGGAAAAATCAAGAGTGTATATGATTAGCTAAAAGTGCATACCAGAAAACAAATAGTATATAATAGCTAATAAAAACTCTGTAAGTTGAAAATTGGACATGCCTCCTGAATAAAACACTGAAGCTTGCAAAATGACCCTGTACGACTCTAGGATTTTAACACATTCAAATTAGTAACTGGAAATAGTATTTTTATTAGTTTGTCGTTTCATAATTTATCATTATAAAAGTTAATTTTGTTGTTATCCTTTGTTATCAAGTTACCTGTAGTCATTCATAGAAAATTAGAAGAAACCAGTTTGACTTCTAGACCTTGGCTGTTTATATTACATATTTAGGCACAGAAAATATTGTTGCTATGTTGATTGTACTTTGCTCTGGAAAATGTAGTTGAGTTTTATAGCCTACCTATAATAATCAGTAATCTTTGCCCCCACTCCTCCCTTCTCCTTCCCAGTGCTCTATTTGGTATAAAGAGCTAAAAATAAAATAAAATAAATTTAAGCTACTTGATAAAATATGGAATAACTAAGGGTAAGTAAAATGATACACAATGTAGATTTTATCAGCATAAAAGGATTTGTTTCAGCTTCTGGATTTGCTGAAGGTTTGAGCTTCTGCTAAGGATAAGTAAGAACATTCAGGGTAAAGTCCTTTATGTATCTTGATAAAGTACTGTGTATCTTTTTCATATATAAGTTCAGTATGTTAATCATGTAACAGTCAGTGTTTAATAAGCTACTTAAGCATGGATACAATTTTAAAAATGGTTTAAAAACCCTGCATGATGATAATGATGCTGATGTTAGAAAACACAATTGATCCCTATCTGTCAGGCATTATTCTAAAGATTTGTGAGTATTAATGTGTCTCATATTCATTATAATCCAATGATGTGTGGTACTGTTATCTTTTCATTTTATGTTGTAGGGAACTGTAGGATTTGTACTAGTAGCTGTATAATAAATATTTGATAAATGCATGACTGAAAGATATTGAATATGTTTTCATTAAACCATAATATATCAGATATAGTATACTGATAAACGAGACATGGCTCTAAGAATATAGATTTAAGGATGTTAATACGTTACTATTTATACAAATATAGAATTAAAACCATGTTAATAGGACCACCCACTTTGCTTTCTTACTTTGGAGGACATAAACCAGGAGACCTCAGCTGTTGCCTTTTGGAAGATAAGGGAGTAAAAGGTAGCCTGTTTTGATAGGAGAGGCCAGGGGGTGAGGGAGGAGACTGAGGATTGAAAGGGATGGGGAAGTCACGAGACAGGAGCATTATAAAAATCTGTAAGTCAAGAATCAGCTTGTGGCTGAAAAGGAAGAGGGCCAATTAGAAGCAGCTGCAGTCTGTGGCAATCATGGAGAGGAATGAAAGGGGCACGTGATAACAGCACCTTCCACTGAAATACCCAAGTTCTCACATTGCGACTGATTAGGCAAACAGCTCAACCCATGAATAATGCAGAAAAGCAGGGTGGGATGATGGCCCACCCAAGAGTGGCACAGAGGCAAAGGACTCCCCACCCCCAGCCAAGGGAAGAAGTGAGTTATTGTGTGACCCCACCTGGGAAACCATGCTTCTCCCACAGATCTTTGCAACCTGTGGATCAGGAGATCTCCTCATGAACCCACTCTACCAGAGCCTTGGGTCTGATACACAGAGCTGTGTAGAGTCTTGGCAGAGCAGCCACTCAGGCACACACAGAGACCCAGGACTTTTGCATACTGTGGCCTCGAGATCCCTGGCAAGGCTAGAGGGATCCACCTGTACATTCCCCTAGGTAGAGGGCTGAATCCAGGAGGCCAAGCATCATTGTTCTGCAGGCCTCACTTCCACCACACCTGACAAGATAAGACCCACTGACTTAGAATTCCAGCCAGCCAATGGCAACAGGCTCGAGTCTGCCTGAAACAGGATGGAGTTTCTGGGTGGGGAGGATGGGGGCTGCCATCTCTGCAGTTTGGCCAACTCAGCCACTCCAGCCTGCTGGCTTTGGAGAGCCCAAATGGTCTAGATGAAGAAAGGTCCCCTCCAAAGCAGCACAGCTCCTTTGCCAGACATGGCCAGACTGCTTCTTTAAGCAGGACTTGGATACGTTCACCCTCACTGGGCAGTACCTCCCTGTAGGGTCTTCAACCACTCCAGCCAGTGTTATACGGTCAGGGCTCTGATCTCTCCCTAGGATGGAGCTCCTGCAGTTAGGGTCAGCTGCCATTTCTTGGTTCAGTCAATTCAGCCGTTCCAGCCTGGTGCCTTTGGAGAGTCCAAACGGTCCAAATGAGGAAGGGTACCCCCTAATGCAGCACACCTGCTAAACCAAAAAGCAGTCAGAATGCATCTCTGAATGAGTGCCAGATTCTGTTCCTCCTGACTGGGTGAGACTTCCCAACAGAGGTCTTGAGCCACCTCCTACAGGCACATTCAGGCCAACAACAGGTCAGTACCCCCAGGGATGGAGCTTCTAAAGGAAGAAGCAGGCTGCCATCTTTGCTGTTTCATAGTCGTCACTGCTGGTGATACCTCCAGGTATGAGAAAAACTGAGCCAACTAGGATCTGGAGCAGACCTCCAGCAAATCACAGCAGTCCTACAGAAGAGTGGCTTGACTGTTAAGAGAAAAACAAACAAACAGAAAACAGCAATATCAACATTGACAAAAGGACCCCACAAAAACCCCAATCAAAGCTCAACAACCTCAAAGATTGGAGCTAGATAAGTCCACAAAGATGAGAAAGAAGCAACACAAAAATGCCAAAAACTCTAAAAACCAGTGCCTCTTATCCAAATGACTGTAGCACCTCTCCAGCAAGGACATAGAACTGGTTTGAGACTGAGATGGCTGAATTAACAGAAGTAGGCTTCAGAAGGTGGGTAATAACAAACTTCACCGAGCTAAAGGAACACGTTGTAGCCTAGTGCAAAGAAGCTAAGTATCCAGATAAAACAGCACAAGAGCTGACAGCCAGAATAGCCAATTTAGAGATAAATGTAACAAACCTCTTGGAGCTGAATAACACTACGGGAACTTCACAATGCAATCACAAGTATCAGTAGCAGAATAGACCAAGCAGAGAAAATCATCTCAGATCTCGAAGGCTATCTTTCTGAAATAAGACAGGCAGAAAAGAATAGAGAAAAAAAGAATGAAAATAAATGATCAAAGGCTCCATGAAATATTTGATTAGGTGGAAGCTGAACCTATGACTGATTGGGGTACCTAAAAGAGATGGGGAGAATGGAACCAAGTTGGAAAACATACTACAGGATATCATCCAGGAGAACTTCCCCAGCCTAAAATGACAGGCCAACATTCAAATTCTGGAAATGCAGAGAACTCTACTTAAAGATAATCTATGAGAAGATCAATCCCAAGGCACATGATCATCAGATTCTCCAAGGCTGAAATGAAAGAAAAAATGTTAAGGGCAGCCAGAGAGAAAGGCCAGGTCACTTACAAAGGGAAGCCCATCAGACTAATAGCAGACCTCTTAGTGGAAAACCTATGAGCCAGAAGAGATTGTGTACCAATATGCAATATTATTAAACAAAAGAATTTCCAGCCCAGAATTTCGTATCTGGCCAAACTAAGCTTCATAAGCAAAGGAGAAAGAGAAGCAAATGCTGAGGGAATTCATCACTACCAAGCCTGCCTTACAAGAGCTTCTGAAGGAAGCAGTAAATTTGGAAAAGAAAAACTATTACCAGTCCTACAAAAACACATTGAATTAAACCGAGCAGTGACACTGTGAAGCAACCATATAACTAGCCAATATCATGATGACAGGATCAAATTAATGTATAACAATATTAATGTTACATGTAAATGGGCTAAAAGCCCCAATTAAAAGACACAGAATGGCAAACTGAACAAAGAGCCAAGATCCATCAGTCTGCTGTTTTGAAGAGACCTGTATCACAGGCAAAGACACACAAACCCAAAATAAAGGAGTACTTACCAAGCAAATGGAACACAGAAAAAAAGCAGGGGTTGCTATCCTAGTTTCTGACAATGCATATTTTAAACCAACAAAGATAAAAAAAAGACAAGGGTATTACATAATGGTAAAGGGTGCAATTTAACCAGAAGAGCTGACTAACCTAAATATATGTGTCCAATACAGGAGCACCCAGATTCATAAAGCAAGTTGTTAGAAACCTACAGAGAGACTTAGATTCACACACAGTAATAGCAGGAGACTTTAAAATCTCACTGACAATTTTAGGTCACTGAGACTGAAAATTAACAGAGATATTCATGACCTGCACCCAGGTTTGGATCAATTGGAGCAGATAGATATCTACAGAACTCTCCACCCAAAAATCAACAGAATATACATTTCTCTCATTGCTGCATGGCATTTACTCTAAAATCGATCACATAATCGGAAGTAAAACACTCCTCAGAAAATGCGTAAAAACTGAAATAATAATCAACAGTCTTTCAGACCACAGTACAATCAAATTAGACTCAAGATTAAGAAAGTCAGTCAAAATCACACAACTACATGGAAATTAAACAACCTGATCCTGAATGAATCTTAGCTAAATAATGAAATTAAGGCAGAAATCAAGAAGTTCTTTCAAAATTTTGAAAACAAAGAGACAGTACACCAGAATCGCTGGGACACAGTGAAAGCAGTATTAAGAGGGAAATTTGTAGTGCTAAATGCTCACATCAGAAAGTTAGAAACACCTCAGATTAACAATCTAACATGTCAACTGAAAGAATGAGAGAACCAAGAGCAGACAACCCCTAAAGCTAGCAGAAAATAAGATAACCAAGATGAGAGCTGACTGAAGGATGTAGAGACATGAATAACCCTTCAAAAAACCGATGAACCCAGGAGCTGTTTTTTTTAAATAAAAAAATCATTAGATCACTAGCTAGATTAATAAAGAAGGAAAGGGAGAAGAATCAAACACAAACAGAAATGATAAGGGGTATATCACCACCGACCCCACAGAAATACAACCAACCACCAGAGAATACTATAAATTAGTATTCTATGCACATAAACTAGAAAATCTGGAAGAAACAGATAAGTTCTGGGATACATATACCCTCCCAAAACTGAACCGGGAAGAAATTGAATCCCTGAATAGTCCAATAGTGAGTTCTGAAATAGAGGTGGTAATACATAGCCTACCAACCAAAAAAAGCCCAGGACCAGATGGATTCACCACTGAATTTTACCAGAGTTACAAAGAGCTGATACCATTTCTACTGAAACTATTTCAAAACATTGAAAAGGAGGGACTCCTCCCTAACTCATTCTGTGAGGCCAGCATCATCCTGATGCCAAAACCTGGAAAATCCAACAACAAAAAAAAACACAAAACATGAGGCCAATGTCCTTGATGAACTTTAATGCAAAAGTCCTCAATAAAATATTGGCTAACCGTACCCAGCAGCACAACAAAAAGCTTATCGATTATGATCAAGTTGGCTTCATATCAGGATGCAAGGCTGGTTCAACATATTGCAAGTGAATAAATGTGATTCATTGTATAAACCGATCTAAAGACAAAAACCACATGAATATCTCAATAGATGCAGAAAAGCCTTTGATAAAATTCAACATTGCTTCTATTAAAATCTCTCAATAAACTATGTATTGAAGGAATGTACCTCAAAATAATAAGAGCCATATATGACAAACCCATGCCTGATATCATACTGAACTGGCAAAAGCTGGAAGCATTCCCCTTGAAACCCAGCACAAGACAAGGATGCCCTCTCTCACTTCTCCTATTCAGCATAATATTGGAAGTTTTCACCAGGGCCGTCAGGCAAGAGAATGAAATAAAGGGTATTCGTATAGGAAGAGAGGAAGTGAAATTACCTTTGTTTGCACATGACATGATCCTTTATCTAGTAAACCCCATTGTCTCATTCAAAAAGCTTCTTAAAGTGGTAAGCAACTTTAGCAATATCTCAGGATAAACAATCAATGTGCAAAAATTGCTAGCATTGACATACTTCAAAGAATTAGAAATAAAAGCTATTTGAAAATTCATATGGAACAAAAAGAAGCCCAAATAGCCAAGACAGTCCAAAGCAAAAAGAACAAAGCTGGAGGCATCATGCTACCTGACTTCAAACTATACGGCAAACTACAGCAACCAAAACAGCATGGTACTGATACAAGAACAGAGACATAGAACAATGGAACAGAACAGAGAACTCAGAAATAAGACTGTGTTCCTACAACCAACTGATCTTCAAAAACCAGACAAAAGCAAGCAATGGGGAAAGGATTCCCCATTTAATAAATAGTGCTGAGATAACTCACTAGCCACATGCAGAAAATTGAAACTGGATCTCTTCCTTACATAAGTGCCACTGCAGGGGTTGGTTGGTGGGTAGGTTCCAGACTCTTTAACTGCCAGTCCTTCTGGGAACTAATAGAGCGAAAATCCACTCACCCCCAAAGGAGGGCATTAATTTATTCATAAGGGATCTGACCCCATGACCCAAACACCACCCAACAGACCTCACCTCCCAATAGTGCCACACTGGGGAACAAATTTCACTAACAAGGTGGTACTGAGTGAACGTACTGTGTCATTCAGTCTCCAGAATAGTGTTCGGTAGAAGAAATGCTCTTAAAGTTTGATGCCAGAATAACACTTTTATTGAAGTTCTGTTTTGTCTCTATTTGAAGCTATGTGCCAGTTTTTCTTTCTCAATATAGTGTCAAAAGCTTAGGGCACGGTTTTATATATAATCACATATTATGTATACTTTGGTCATATTTGCTTTTCTCCTTTATCACTTTACTAAACCCTATTTTTAGTCTATGTGAACTTCTGTTAAGCCACTTCAAAACCAATAACAAATCATTGTTCCTTGATCTTTTTTCTAATGTTTTTAGTTAGTTTTCCAGTGTTGTTAGTTAGATTGTAGGAAATGGAAGAAAATGAAGGGGAAAATACAGAAAATGTATAATTTCACTTGGCTCTACACTACATTCATATTAGTGCTATATCAGTAATGTGGACCTTGAGGTATAGGTTGTGGCAGTGGCAGCTACTCAAATTGGGACAGCTGTGCCACGTAGATGACCACTGCATTTCATAACATTGTGTGAGAGAGAGTTTGGACCACATTTCTCCTCTGTTTTGCTGTATTTTCTCAAAGTGTGACTTCTAGTTCTAGTTATCTTTGTATTCTAACCATAGACACACATCTAAGGACATTGAATGAGTGAGTCAGTCACAAATTTTTATCAGGAAACTCTTCTTGGATAAACATAAATTGTGGTGAAATTCATAGATGTACTTTTTCCAATTAAAAGAGAAATGGTTTAAATAATTGAAATGGGTGAACAATAGGGAACTACAAAAACATCTATTTCTTAATTATGGTCATTTTCAGTAGCCTTTATCATACTGTAATTTGTTGATAGGGTTTTAGATTCCCCTTTCCTCTGTCTTCCTTTCCCAAAAGTACACCCCAAACTTTTGACTACTTATTCTTGAATAAATGTAATCTGTTAATATTGACTGTCTGGAGTTACTTTGAAGAGATAATTTTTTTATTATTTTGAGTCTTTTTTGTGGAGAACTGCATAATACATTTATTTAGTTCATCACATTTAAGGTGTAATAGTGTTGTATTGCAATATGGCTTTTTTTTTTTTTTTGAGATGGAGTCTCGCTCTGTGGTCCAGGCTGGAGTGCAGTGGCGTGATCTCCACTCACTGCAATCTCTGCCTCCCAGGTTCAAGCAATTCTCCTGCCTCCCCGTCCCAAGTAGTTGGGATTACAGACACCCACCACCATGCCTGGCTAATTTTTGTATTTTTAGTTGAGACGGGGTTTCACCATGTTGGTCAGGCTGTTCTCGAACTCCTGACCTCCGGTTATCTGCCTACCTCAGCCTCCCAAAGTGCTGGGACTACAGGTGTATGCCACCACACCCAACCTGCAGTATGACATTTTAAAGTGTTTTTTTTTTTTTATTTTTATGTAAGAGATTGATCCTCAAACTGGGCTTTACAAATGTGGCAGGTAAGAGGTAGTGACTCTCAAACGTTCAAAGTTGTGTTTTGTTTTGGTTTGGCTTGGTTTTGCTTTCAAAGAGCACACAAACCAGTCTGATTTGAAAAACATAACTTTACAATAAATGAAAGAAACCTGTTCTCTATGAGGATCCCAATTGTTAACGATTAGGCTTCACTGCAGGACAGCTTGCTACCACAAATTAGTCATAGGTGAACAACAAACTGTCTTTATGAGCGTGAAGAGGCATTCTAAGTTGTAGCCTGCTCTATGAGATGTTAATGGAGTGAAATCCTGGAGTATTACAGATAAGCAGTTAGAGTGATGAACAAGGGCTTTATGGTTTGTATAAACAGAAATATAAACAACTTTGTATTTTTCTCAATTATATGTAATTAGTTAAGGTTTCAGGGTAACGAAGTATTGTGTCCCTTTTTTTTTACAAGCTTATGCTAATGAGGCTAGACTTCAGTATGTATATTCTGGCTTTGATGAAAAATGTCTTAACAAAAAGAACTGCAAAGAGAATGAACTGCAAAAAGAATTGTATTTCAGATGTAAACACACATAGTCTAGAAAGAATTTTTTTACATGTTCAGTTTTGAATAGGAGAACTTCTCTCGCCGATTCTCAGCATTTCCTGCTCTTTCCTTCAGAAGCTTTAGAATTTCTTATTGAATTATACTTTGTTTTTTTGTAAATGTCAATTTGAAATTTTAGCTAAAAATAGTATCATTTATTTTTCCTAACATGAAAATACTGAGATACATTTCAGGTGACACTCTTTGTGCTTTAGCTTTATTATATTGTGCTTTTCAACAAACAGTATGCTGTGATAATGCTTTTGTATTTGAATATATTTGTATTTTGTAATTGAAAGCCACCATCCTTGACATAAATATAACTCGATATTTGAGACTATGCTTTATGTGTGTGACTGTGCATTCGTGCATGTGAATTGATGGGAGAGCAGGGAAATAAAAAATGTTGAAGAGGAAGTGGTTGGAACTAACTGATTTGTTGTAGAGTCCCAGGGGGCAGGTATAATCTGCAAGCTGTCAGATTCCATTATGGGGACCGTTGCCATCAATCAGAACTGACATTTGTATATCAGAGGTTAGTATAACTAATTATATGTATGTTTATGGAATGTAACCCATGTGACATTTTAGATTTAATCTTTAAATTAAAACATTCATATAATTTATAAGCTTATTGGTTGACTGAGTATGTGATTATGTATTTTAGAGAGGAAGACAGTATTTCTTAAATCTTGCAAGCTGTTGCCTGGCCTACACCTATCGTGTTAGAATGTGATTTGTAGCAATTCCAGGCTATTTTCACCACAGAAGATGTACTACGCAAGCATTCTTGAAGGTTGCTCTTTAGCTTAGTTAACAGATTCCTAACAATTTTCAACTAAATGTACCATATTTTATCAATTGTAAGATACATTTTGAAAGTATACTTGGTAGTGGCATTTGTTTTGTCTTGTTTTGTTTTGTTTTCAGAGATGGAGTCTTGCCCTGTCTCGCAGGCTGGAGTGCAGTGGCATGATCACAGCTCAGCGCAGCCCGGAACTCCTGGGCTCAAGCGATCCTCCCACTTCAACCCCTTGTAGGACTACAGGCGTGTGTGACCACATCCAGTTAATTTTTATTTTTTTATTTTTCTAGAGGCGAGATCTCACTATACTGCACAGGCTGGTGTCAAACTCCTAGCCTCAAGTCATCTTCCCACTTTGGCCTCCCAAAGTGCTGGGATTACAGGTGTGAGCCACTGCACACAGCCCAGTGATATTTTTTTCACCTTCTTAGTGACAATAAAATATGGTATAGCTGGAATCAGTGGCTTCTGAGATTTGATGATATATAATATACTGTTGGATTTTAGTGGCTATGTTTTGATATTTTATCATTCTGGTTTTAAAAAAGTCACATATGTAATTACACAGTTTGTTCCCAGTTTTCTACAGTCTACGTACTAAAAATTTCAAAATCAATTTTAAATGTTATAAAGACAAGAAAGTATACTCTTATCTTTAAAATTTGTGTATTCCTTTTGATTCACAATTTTAAATCTACTTTTTAGCCATGTGCTTCAAAGAAACAAACTGTTCCAATAGTCAAAATGATAAATTATTTAAAATTCAATATGATATCAGTATGACTTGCATAACTTCACATTAGCTGTAACAAGATGAGTTAAACATACAGCAGACTACTTTTATGCATCACAAACATTTTTGTGTCTTAAGCCAGATATGTATTCTCAATAATAATAATAAAAAAAAAAAAACCTTAGGACTCCATTTTGTGTATAATGAAACAATTAAAACTGGGAGGTTTTAAGGATTAGGTGCATCATTGCCTAGCTAGTTTTTCTTCACTGAAGAAAAATTGAAGCATAGCTTCCAGTACACATTTGCTTTGTCAGATCTTTGTTCAAGATATTCTTCTAGAAGTTTGTTCAAGAAGTTGAAACGTTTCCATGAAATGTCTTCTCTGTTCACACACACATTCTCTCTCCCTCCTTATCTCCTTCTCTTCCTCTTAATTTCTCTAGTCCTCTTCCTCTCTTATTTACCCCCTCACACTAGCTCCTTCATTCTAAAATAATGACTATTTTGGTTTTGATTTACTTTTTGCTCTTGTTCAAGTACCAGTCTTTCAGTGAGATTGTTCAGAAACCCATAGTTGTATTATTGGCCTTCCCTGATTTGTCTTAGTCATAAAGATATCATGGGCAAGGTTTGTCAAAAGTTTCAGTATATACAGAAAACTATGTATATAGTATGTCTGGTGCTTTCTCTTCACTACCTTCTTGTTGACTTTATCCGAAGTGAAAATGAGGTTGAATTGGCAAGACTATTTCTGACGTATTCATGCTATCACCAAGTGCGCTTTCTTCCCTAAGTGCTAACATATGCCCCATAAACATGGAATATGAGATTTATCATAGGCCATCCCCGGCTATGGATGCTTTCGTTTTTTGGGAAGAGACTTCTTGGCAAAGGAGAGAGTGGGAAAGCAGAAGGTAAAAAGTGATTATACTTAATATGAATTTTTTTTCCATGCTGTTGCATGTAGTTTAGTAGTTTACTTATTTTTATTGTTCAGTATGTATTTTATTCCACTGTATAAATACATTACTTATTATTTATCCATGTTATTGTTGATAGACATTTGGTTTGTTTTTGATTTTGGAGTATTTATAATATATGTGGCAATAAAAATTCTTATACATGTCTTTGGGTGCACATATATGTGTGTTTCTGTTGGGTATATAGTATATTAGGAAATGGAATTTCTGGGTCACAACGCATGCATATTTCAGCTTTACTAGATGTTACCAAGCAGTTTTTCAAAGTGGTTGTGTAAGTTTATATTCCACCATCAGTTTAGGAGAGTTCTAGTTGCTCCACATCCTCTGTAAACATATCCTCTGGTATTTTCTATTATTCATTCTAACTTTTATGCTAGTTGTATAGTGATGTCACTTCTGTCTGACTGTCTCTCTGTCTCTCACTCTATCATTCCCCCCTTCTTTCTTGTATTTTTTTATTAAATATGAGAAAATATATATTCATTATTTTCAATTAATTTTTTGGCTCCTGTGTTTAGTGAATGTTAAGCACTATAGCATAGTTATATACTACAGTAACATTTATATGTGCAGCTTAATGTTTGTTCCCAAGCTCACATATTGCATTTGTTATGTCTAGTTAGACAATTTGATTGTTACTTTTGACACATAGAGAATAATGTTTTGTTTGCAGATGTTTATCTTTAGGGAAGAAAAATTTATTTTTAGACTTTCTTTGACTTACAGTCAAATAGAAGAGATACACTGTGTTTTGGCAAATGTGTAAACCACACTCTTAAGAAGGTATAGAAAAATTTTTTCTCCTTGGAATGATCCCTACTGCCACTTTTCTGTCTGTTCCCCCCTCCCACTCCAAACCACTATTTTGATTTCTTTCTCTTCATTCTGGCTCAGTTCTTTGTGAAGCCACGTTAATAGCATTAATCATTTTTAATCTTTGCCTCTAATAACTTCTTGTAGAGTAAAAATATGAATAAAATATATTTAAACCCTTTTTGTTGTTGTTGTTGTTGTTGTTGTTGTTGTTGTTGTTACAAACCCAGAACAGAAAGTTCAGATCCATAGCTCCATAGCTCCATAGCTCTGGGGTCTAACACTGGAGCTGGTCATCTGCTTGTAATTGCTGCCTGGCTGACACAGTAAAAGTTCCTTCAACCTATTGAATTTTTGCATTTTCTGTTTCTTAAGGAGCATTAGATTAATTCAATCTAGTAATTTTGGGGGGGAAAAAGAACCAAATGTAAAATGCACAAACTCATTTCTCTCAGAGGCATTATTTCACGAGAGGTTTGATGATCTCTCTCATAATTCTTTAGTTCAAAATTCAGAAAATTCCCTTTGGGACAAGTCTATGAATACGTGGATTTGGGCGTGATGTTCTTCATTCAGTGAAGCACTACCCTCTGGTGTGTTTGATATAGGGCTTGCTATAGTATTCAATTAGTAGATTATGCAACTAATCATTAAAAGTTCAGATTAAAATTTTTACTGTGTTTTTCTCTTTTCCCCTCCTCAAGGAGGAATACACTTTACCTAGGATAAACAATAATGGAGTAGTCATTAAACAATTGTAGAAAATGAAATAGTCTAACTTTACTATATACAGCTGTAAGGAAAGTTTTTAATAATAATGTTTAAGATGAATTGGTTCTGGCAAGTCTTAGGTCCTTTGGTTTTGCTGTGAAATTAATGAGCATTTAAAAATTAAATACACCAAATGTTTGGCATAATGATGGTTTATAAACATCTCAACTATGCCATTTTCCCAGTGGACAGTCTAAAGTTGGAACAGTTTAGAATACTGATTTTTATACTGCTGAGGGATTAAGTACATGTACTGAGAGAAATTTAAGTTGACAGTAAAAATATTGACAGTTAACCCAGGCCCTAATGCAAGAGCAGATGGAAATGTCTTGCATGAGTTCCAATTCATTAAGCAAATATGACACTTTATTTTCTAGTCATTTTAGTTCAGGGAACTGAAGTAGTAAAATAGTATTATAAATGAAGCCACTTCTTACTGTGCTGAAATTAAAGCATAGAAAACAAAATACTAGAAAGGATTTTTAAGATTTGGTGGTACAGGTTGAGCATCTCTAATTTGAAAATCTGAAATCCAAAATGCTTCAAGATCTAGAACTTTCTGAGTGCTGACATGATGCTCCAAGAAAATATTCATGGAGCATTTGGGTTTGGGATTTTCAAATTAGGGATGCTTTCTGATATCTGAAAATTTTGATTTTATAATTTGTTACCACATTTTTTTCTCTGCAAATTAATAAGAAAGGGCTGGCATACTATTCTAAGTTGGTGGTGAGGTAGATAGCCTTGTAATTGTTAAATTACACATTATTGTAATTTAATAATCTACTTTGTACCTCTCCTAATATTTACTAATAACTAGCTAGTTTTATTTTATATTTTAATGTGCCACTAATTTAAAGTTTAGGAGAATTATGGTGTCTTTTTGTTTTACAATACATAGGCATGTTTTTCAATGAAAAGCACTGTTAGTAAGTGATCTCTGGGTATATTTATGATACTCTATCTCGGGTCATTTTTAATCTGTCATTATCCAAAGTTAGATTATCAGTAGAGTGAATTGTTGATTTTTCTTTCTTTCCTTTTAATGCTTTCATCATTTTTTAGTCCCTTTTCAAATAAAGACCATTATCAGTATATGCTACTTTAAAAAAATATGTACTGTTTTTTTTTTTTACATTGTAAGATACTTTTTTTTAAAAAAGTGTGTATTTTGTACACTTTGCCCTACAATTCACTGGCAGATTACCTTCAGTGAGCTTAAACTGCCTAATATCACAGCTTAAAGAGAATCCTTCTGCAAATGACTGTTGTCTGTAGTAAATTAGATATAATTCTAGGCTATTCTAAACTCTTTTTATTTGATTTATATAGAGGTGGCCAAAATATTTCTTTCTGAATGCCACAGTTCAATTTTAAATAACCGATGTAACTTTTCCTCTTTTAAAATTTGTCTTATCTCATAGATGCTTGTGACCACACCGGAAAAATGGGATGTAGTGACAAGAAAGAGTGTTGGAGATGTAGCTCTTTCCCAGATTGTAAAGCTCCTTATTCTTGATGAAGTTCATTTGCTGCATGAAGATAGAGGACCAGTATTAGAAAGCATAGTTGCCCGTACTTTACGGCAGGTAAGAGGAAGTTATTTATAAGCTTATTTTGAAGGGATAAATATGTTTTTCAACTTATAATGTAGCATTCTAAGGAAATATTAATATGCATTGTTCACGGGAATTAACATAATTCTAGTATGGAGAAAAGTAGCTATTTTATTTTCATAATAAAAGTCCCCTATCTTTTTTTCTTCCAAATTGTATTTTATTGCAGTATCTTTAATTAACCAGAACAAATGTAAGGAAACTTTCATTGTAGACCTGTGCTACAAAGCTAAATCTACTATTGACATAATCTTCATATTTTTAAAAGGGGGAATGTACCTGTTGTCCGTAGTTTTAGACCTCATTGGCTCTTCATAAATAGTCCAAACCAAAATTGGTAAATTCCTAATGCCAAGAGTCTTAAGATATTTTCTGTCAACCATTCTTTTCATTAAATGAAAAGACAGGATATTTTATAATATTCATGAGTTTTTAACTGATGTTTTCTTGTAGATTGTACATATATAGAAAATAGACGAACACTTAATTTTTGACCTAATCAAGAACTCTAGTTTCTTGACTCCTCATTTATTGTCTCATATTCATATTCTCTTGCCTTTATTTTCTTCCGAAATAGCTGAGACTCCATGACTAATTACTTATCTTCTTAATAACTTTAACTTATCCCCTGAGTACCTGACAAAATTACAACAGTGAATCAATTGAGCCATGTCTGTACTTCCAGCCAGATTGCTGATTACTAGTGGGAAAGATTGCCAGAGATGCTGACTGGCATCAGTATACCTTCATAGACTGTGATTTAGAGTAGACATTCCTAGACTACATTCACATGGATCCTTGGGATTACCTTGTAACTTCTAAGCAGCTTTTTTTCTGTGTCCCTAATGTGACCCTTTTCAAGCTTTACCAGTTCCCTTTTTCACTCTTCATCACCCTGTCATGCCTTATTCTTATACAACAGTATTTTGTACTGAAAGGGAAATAGAGTCCCTTGTGCTTGAACTCTCTCAATTTCCATTCCTTTTCCCTCCTCTCCCTAAACAGGAAAATGCCCTGCACTTCCCACCGCAAGCATACCCTTCATTCCACCCCTTATTCGTTTCTCAGAGGTCCTTTCTCCCCTTGCCTTGGACCCCATTTCTTTCACTCTATAAGTTACCCCTTTTCTTTCTCCTGTGTCTTTTAAGTTCTTTCTCAATGGGCACTGTCTTTTTGGCGTAAAAGGATTGCAGAGTCCTTTCTGGCTTTACTAAAAAATTTCCTTAAACCTATCCCTCACCACCACCTAGTGTCTGGAAATATTAGTCTCGATTCAGTTTCCCTTTTAACTAAACCACTGCAGTCTGGTCATTGCTCAAACATAGATAATAAAATGTTTTTACCAAAATCACCGAAAGATAGTTCTCAAACCTATTTTTTTTTAACTTTTGATTCTACTCGTTTTTGATGCTTAGTACTACTCATTGTTTCCTCAATCTTGAAACTCTGCCCTTTGACTCTGTGATGCCACCCTGTCCTGGTTACCTTCACTTGTGTTTTTTGGTTTGTTTGTTTGTTTTTGTAGCTACTGTTTCTCAGCCTTCCTTGCTTCTTCCCTGTTCTCAATCTGGAAATGTTTATTGTTTACGTTCTCTAAGACTCTGTCATTTGCTATCTTCTCTCTTTATTCTAAATATTTACTCTAGAGGAAAACCACTTCTCTGCCTATCTTACCTAAATTATGTACATATAATATGTGTATGATGTGTATGCATGTGTGTGTGTGTGTGTATATGTGTGTATAACCCAGTTGTATATTTTGACTCTGATATCCCATAGACATCTTTTGCCCATAAACATGTCAGAACTCTTGTCGTCTTCCCTATATACCTAGATATGGTATCATAATCTACTTGATTCCGAAGCCAAAACCCTAGGAGTCATAGTCAAATTTTCCCTCTTCCTTAATACTTTCTTCCATCCCAATATCTAATTAGATATCAATTCTTTATATTTTATTGTAAATAACTCTGATTCAGATTCAAGTGTGGAAATGTAAAGAAGTAGGTACAATAAGTGACACAATGTATTTTTTTTTAAAGTTTGAAAGTGTTTGTTTTTTATTTTATACATTCACCATAAAATTCTAGATGGATTAATGATTTGTTTCAAACAAAGCTCTCAGTTCAATGAAGAAAACATAGGAGAGTTTTTTTTTTTTTTTTTTTTTTTTTTTCAAATCTTGTTGAGGGAGTTCTATGCAATATGCAAAACTCAAGAAGTTGTGAAGGAAACCTGTGTCACATTTGGATGCATAACTATTTTAAAATTCTGATCAGTAAAACACACCCCTAAAATTTTAAATGTGAGACCAAATAACAAATTATTTTCAACACAGAAAACAACTTTTTAATATCATTTATATTTAATAGGTTTATATAAATTAATAAGAAAAATAATCTTAATTGGAAGGAGCATTTTATAGTAGAAAAAATTATTGAGAAATATTTAAAAGATGCTTAAAAAGAATATGAATCAGTATGAGACATTTCTGTTCTATCACATTAACAAAAATAAAAACAGAATGGAGTTTGAAAGCATCCAGCAAAATCAATGCTGTGTTTTCACTTCTATATCTAACTGTGGAAATAATAGCACAAATTTATAAAGATATAGTAACACCAGTATTCATTGAAGCTCTTTTTTTAGTACAAAATATTTTAGTAATAACCTTGAATATTCAACAATGGAAGAAATTGTTTAATGAATTATAGTATATTTATGCAATAAAATGCTGCTTTGCAGCCTTTTAAAAAAGTGAGAATGAACCCTGTGCTCTTATTTATATTCAGGGAGCTCTACCATAACAATCTATACATTCCACATTTATTTATGTGAACTGGGCTTAAAAGATGTTATATTATTCACTGAAAAAGCAAGCTGTTCTGTATGTATAGCACAATCCCATTTGTGTAAGAAAAACATGCAGTATATTTATGTTTTTATTCATTCATTCAGTTAATGAACATTTATTAAGCACCTACACATGTACCAGCTACCTAGTTCTAAATGCTATAGATATAGTGATAAACAAAACAAAGTTCTTGCTTACACTTAGAATTTAGGCTGGTGTAGAATTGGGTGCATATACATGAAAAGATAGGCAACAAGTTGAAGAGTGGTTTCTTTTCTTTCTTTTTCAATTTCAACTTTTATTTTAGATACAGGGATACATGTGCAAGTTTGTTACATGGGTATATTACATGATGTTGAAGTTTGGATGTCATTCTTCATAGAATTAGGAAAAACTCTTCTAAAATTAATATGGAACCAAAAAAAAGAGCCCAAATAGCCAAAGCAATCCTAAGCAAAAAGTACTATAAAAGAGACATCGCACTACCCACCTTCAAACTATACTATAAAGCTACAGTAACCAAAACAGCATGGTACTGGTATAAAAACAGACAAACAGACCAATGGAACAAAATAGAAAACTCAGAAATAAAGTCACATACCTACAACCATCTGATCTTCAACAGTGCCGACAAAAATAAACAATAGAGAAAGGACTTCCTATTCAATAAATAATGCTGATGTAACTGATTAGCCATATGCAGAAGAATGTAAGTTACCTTTCACTATATACAAAAATTAACTCAAGATGGATTAAAGATTTAAATGTAAGACCTCAAACTATAAAAATCCTACAAGAAAATCTAGGAAACACCATTCTTGAGATTGGCCTTGGCAAGGAATTTTTAGCTAAGTCCCTAAAAGCAACTACCAAAACCAAAAATCGACAGGTGGGACCTAATTAAACTAAAAAGTGGGAGATAGCAATTGCAACAAAAGCAAAATTTGACAAGTAGGACCTAATTAAAAAGTGGTTTCTTCTGTAGAAATGGAATTGTAGAAGTATTTGGGACTTGTTTACTTTTTACCACATAAATTAAAAATATGTGTATATGTACACACATACAGAAAACACAAAGGGTTGAAATTTTCAAAGCCGATTTATAAAAAACAGCTTTTAGCTAAAATCCATTTTAAGAGCAATTTTTAAAATGCAGGTCATTATCAGACACAGATGAAGTATGGAGAAGTCTGAAACTACCATCTCTATTCTCCAGGTCCATTCTTCCTACAAGGCATGTGCTCTGGCCCACATGTTATGCATGAGGTCTCATAAAAGAAGCATGTAGGGCATGATTTACACAAAGGAGAGCTATTTTGATTATGAAATGTTTTGATTTTACGCCCTGACACTTAACTTAGTGATGTTTTTCAAGGAGCCATGCTATAACAATCCATACACCACATTTATTTGCAGCGAGCCACCTACAGAGACTATGTCCATCCAGCAAAGATAAGGACTTTCTGTAACTATAGAACATTAGAGGCCAAGTAAATATAATTAGTATATTTTCCAAGAGGTCTGTCATTCATGTTTACAAAGGATTTTACTGTTACAGTACATCTTTCTTTCCTGAGCATCCCCAGTAGAAAAAAAAAAAACAGGTTGTAGTCTTAGTGCTAATCCTTTCTGTATGTGCGTACAAAGACACATAAATATAACATTATATATCATAATATTTTAAAGCAGGCATTATAACCTTAGAAAGTTTACAAATAATTTTGTAAATTGTTTATAAATGTAAAATTTTTATTTAAAATATAAATTGTAAATAGTATAGTTTCTATATAAAATCCATAAATGTTATACACTATATCAAACTATATATTATCAGTTTATTATGTATTATATGCAATATATTATATAAATATATAGTATATCAATATATGATATGTGTATATCATATATGATATGTGTATATCATATATATTATAGATGTATAATAATTTCATCTTCACATTGTCATCTGTATATTATAATCAAATTCCAGTTATATAGTTTTGTAACACTTTGCCCATAAACCTTTGCTGACTTGCTGTTTGTTATCTTAAGAAAAATGGTCAAATTGTTTAGCTGGACATTAAAAATTATTAAAGCCCTGTCTGTCTAATTTTAACTTCTACATCTTCATCAGCTACCAAAGGTTCCAGTCACACAAAACTATTTGGTCTTTTCCCTACTTTCTTTTAAATACCATTGACCCTTTTTCAAAAATGAAACTAATCTAACTTGAGGCAGAATGTGTTGTTGGTTGTGAGATAAGGATTGTAAATGCCAAATTATATAATGCCTTCTTTTTTTGTAACTCCACCCATCCATCTATCTAAAATTTACTGTACTTTTGAATCCATCAAATGCCACTTCTATGATATGTTTCCTAGTTCCTGAAAAGGAATGAATTACACCTTTTCTTTGCACTTCCTTTCTTTTACATATTTTTAACGCTTATGATGATCTTCCTTGTAATTTCACAACTTACTATAGTGAATTCTGTCTTCATCTAAATGACTCACTAGAATTCAGCTTCCTTGACAGATGTCTGCGTGAATCTTTTCATATTTTAAAGTATTAGTACAGTGCTCATAGTTATTTTGAAATACTACAAAGTTTCTTGTGATTACCAAATATTCCCAGTAGATGGCACATCACATCACACTTCAACATTTGTAACTAATGTAGATGCGCCTTCAGAAGCTTTTGGAAGGCAATATAGATTTTGTTCAGGTTCTGAACTTGCATGGTGATATTAGGGACTAAATTCTTAACACACTTGGCATAATTGGGAGAAATTTGGAAAAGATGAAAGTATAAGAAATATTAAATCTATTTAACAACATGAACTAATAATCTTAACCTACTTTTAGTAAGTAGGGAGATTTTATCAGAACTAAATTTTATGTGAAGGAAAACATCACAGAAATATACTGTCTAATCTTGAGCTAATGATAGGGGAAAAGCTGTAAATTTTTAACTTTTTGTAATTGTCAATAATTAATACTTTTAAGGTAAATAGGTATAGTGTATAGACTTCAAAGTTTGGCTTAAGACATGACATTCCAGATTATTTCTATTTCAAATAAAGTATTTCTCACATAGATGTAACTATATTAAATAACTATATTATAATTATACTTTTAGATTTAAAAATATGGTTGTTTTAAACTGGATTTTTAGCAGAAAATGTCTGGCGTTTGCCAGAGTATTGTGTCTTTAACATCAAACAACCTTAAAAATATATTCTATAACTCTTGTGTTTTACATAATGATTTTAAAACCAAATATCACTTTCGTTTCCTTCCAAATCACCACTAGTACTACATAGAACTGTGAGATAATTAGTCATTCTAATTACTATATGTTGTGAAAGAGGTTTCTTTAAAAATAGGTCTGGTGATTATTTCCCCTTACTTAGGGTTCCTTGCTTTTGATGGGATTTGGTTTGGGGTTTTGCCAATATCTGTAAGATTTCTTTGGTGAAACAAATTTATAAAAAGATACTGTATATGTTTTGGTACTTTAATTTTTGCCCATCTCTACTTTTTTGATCCCTCCCTTGTTATGTTTCTGCAAATAGTCTCTGCATATGTGGATCTATGTCTTATTCAATACTACATCCCTAGTGCCTGCAGATTAGGTCCTAACCCAGTGTTGATGGATGGATGACTCTGAAAGTATTAATATTATTCACATTGGACTACTTTGCTTATACCCATTGAATCTCCTAGACTGAGCAAAATTATTAACAGCTTACTCAGAAAATCATACTGATATATTTTAATTACCAAATGAATGGAAGTTTTTGGCCATCACTTGTTTTTATCTTTTTAGGTATGTTACATCATAATCAGATAATATAGCCTATCTGATTTTTAGTTTTTGGAATTTACTGAGTTTTTTGTGACCTAAAAATGTATTTAGTTGTCACAAAGTTCTTAATTCCCATTGCATTTTTATTTTTATTCATTTATTTATTTTTGAAACAAAATTTTACTGTGTCACCCATGTTGGAGCACAGTGACACGATCATATGGGCTCAAGTGATCCTCCCACCTCAGCCTCCTGAGTACCTAGGACTACAAATGTATGCCACCACACCAGTTACTTTTTTTTTTTCTTCTGGTAGAGATGGGGTTTTTCCATGTTGCCCAGGCTTGTCTCAAACTCCTGGGCTCAAGTGAGCTGCCCACCTTGCCTCCCAAAGTGCTGGGATTACAGGTGTGAGCCAACACACTCACCCCTCGTGTGTATTTTTAATTATAGTGGGTATGGAATTTTATTATGTATCTGTTAAATCAAGCTTTTGAATTATGGGCTAGAAAGTCTTACATGATAGGACCCTCAATTGACCTCTACACTCATCTCTGTCTAGAGCTTTTAGAAGTCCTATTAGTAGGATAAATGATAATTTTTTTGGTTAAAATAATTTAAATACCCATATTTAATTAAAATAATCCATATAGGTTGAATCCACACAGAGTATGATAAGGATTCTCGGACTGTCTGCAACTTTACCTAACTACCTTGACGTTGCCACATTTTTACATGTTAATCCATACATTGGACTTTTCTTCTTTGATGGGCGTTTTCGACCAGTACCTCTTGGACAGACATTTTTGGGGATTAAATGTGCAAATAAGGTAAATATTTTAATTCTTATCTAAAAATATTTTTGTTGACTTATTATTGAATACTTGTTTGGGATTAGAGACTCCAAAAGACCATTTCAGTCTTTTGTGGTCTCCACTGAAATGGCCTTTTGGAGAGCGCTGAATCACGTTACAGATGTGATATCCTAGACAAAATCAAGCATATTTCCTCAACTATTTGTAGTAGAGTAAGTCCTCCTACAGAAAGTAGCTTGTCATAGTTTGCATTGCTGTTTTCAATGTGTGTTACATATTTTCAGTTGTTAAAAGTTTTAAAAAGTTATTTTGAAGTGAAATGATTGAAGAGCATTGTGAAATAATAAAAGCTCTAATTAAACAAGCATTTAATAGAAATAATAGTACCTCATATGAAATTGAAAAATAATTTCATAGTAGCAACCATCAAGGAAGGTGTTCCATTTAACTTATAATGTTCTATAATTACCTTAATTATTATAGATATAAATGGCATTTCTAAAATTCTGTGCTTTAAAAAGCTTATCTAATTTTAAAATTAGTACTACCTATATTATTCCCACTATTAGGGTGCTTATTATAGACTTATTTTATAATATGAAGGAAAACATTGCTTAAAATTTAAACATCATGCTATTCAACAACACCTGTTTTTTGTGTAGAAGAAATAGTTTTAGGAAAATATTTACAGGCCTTTTGAGGTTTTTACTAAAAGAGAACAAGATAGAATCATATGTTACTATGTCAACCTTAGTCTTTAATGTATTACAGTCACTTCTTGTCTAAAAACAATTTTACTAGTAAAATAGAGCCATTTTTACCTTATACTATTATAAGTAAAATATTCACCTAAAAATATCCAAAGTGACTGTTACTATAATACAACAGTTAATGTCCTGTAACTGCATTGCATGAAAATAAGGTATCTTTAGAATTCTTGGGAGTCATTTCAGACTTGTGCACAAAGGAAGAGTTTATGATATACAATTATGCATATTTTAAGCTTCATAATTGTTTCAAATGCTGCTTTTCAGCAATATTTGCTGCTTTTTTTTTCAGTTAAGTTTCAATATAATTTGATTATTTAGTTCATTTTTGATGTATCAGTAGGATAGATGTAGAACTGCTTCTTTTATAGTTTTAGAATGTTTTCAGCTTTATAATTTAAATGATAAGCAGATGGTGATCACAGAGAGATGTAAAGAGAAGAAAATTGTTTCACATGCTTGTCAGCCGTCTTAAACCTATTTTCTTTCAGTTGCATCATACAAATTGGTAAATTACCTAAAACTAATTAAATCCAAAGTATATTTCACTACAGTACATTACCATCACAATCATGAAAGGAATGGGAGAATGGTGTGAGTGTTATGCCTAATTTGGAATAATGGCTTTGATCAGAAATGAATCCAAAGTACAATGAAAAAGTTATTGGGAGTTTTGTCTTTTGTAGGGGGTGGGGATTGTTTTTAAATTATTTGTGGGGAGTAAATTATCCTATGATCACCTCATCGTACTTAACTATAAGTCATAAGAGTTCCAATATTTTAAAGTGTTTACCTTAATGAAACAAAAAATCCAAATCACTGTCATTTTAGATGTACATGATGCTTTTCATCCTCCTCTAAACTCTTACTAATACATGTTAAGTGGAGAGATAATAGGCTGGGTCACATGCCTACTCCTTTGGGTTAGTCACCTTACTTTTAGGTTAGAAGCTTTCTCATCATTAATAAGGAATATGAGACCCTTTTAAATTTTTTTAAATTGATACATAGTTAGATTTACATATTTTCTGGGCATATGTGGGCATAATACATTCATAATTATATGAATACATTGATAATTATATGAATGTATTAACTTATTACATGAAAATCTTTAGTCAAATCTATTTGACTGAATATCAGATCAGTTAAATTGGGATATCCATCATCTTAAATACTTAGAGACCCTTTCTTAATTCATAAATTTTATATTAGATTTCCAATTAATCTGAAAAATGTTTCTGTAGAAGCATTCTGAATAGCAACCTCTCTCAGTATACATTACAGAAATAGTGTGTTACCGTACGTTTCAGCTCTGTGTGCCATTTGACACTTGATCCGTAGTGTTCTCGTAACATTGAGAATCATACAGGAAAGGTGTGCTGTATGGTTTATATAGTGAAATATAAGGAAAATAGCCTGGAGAATGGGCTTCTCGGAAAAGCAGAGAGAACTTTAAAAGTTATCCTAGAATATTTGTAACTAACAAAAATATCCTTAAAGATATTGTATTTTAAAAACTTGGTGAGTTTAGAAAGTTAGTACTTGGAAACTATTATCTGAGTTATTCTATTTGTACTTTTAAGTTGCATTGCATATTTTTTTATGGATTGTTATATGTTATATGTTTGTAAGGAATTTGTTACCTCTGCATTCTAGGTAGTCTGAAAGTTTAAAAAAATGCATTGTAGTTGGCAAAATTTTATTTGTAGTTAGAAAGTTTATAATCGTTTCATCTGATTTTTTTAATGTTTTAAAATCTTTAAGATGCAGCAGTTGAATAACATGGATGAAGTATGTTATGAAAATGTTTTGAAGCAAGTAAAGGCTGGACACCAGGTACACTTCGTTTATTTTATCCTGCTTTTAGAGAGTGCTTAGTGATAAAAATTATTAATTTTTAGGCTCTTCAGAAGAAAATTTTTCTTTAATTCTGAGGCAGTGACTCAGAGGTTCTAATTATTAATATCTGCTTTAGCCCAATGGGTAAGTCATAAAAATATTCATAGATATTATCCCAATATTGATAGGTCATGCTATTTTGTTTGCCATTTTTAATTTTAAATATTATATTCTTACTGTTTTCATGAAGCAATATCAATTGAAATGTAATATATATAATAAGGTTTTGTATTGTTTGATGGTGCTTAGAAATTAAGCACTTTTATTATTTAATTCTTCATTGCTCAGTATACTCACATCAAGGTAGTTAAAGACAAAGTGAAGTGATAATAATTGCTTATATAAAAATTGGCCACTTCCCAATTGTTCATGGTTCTTTGAATAACTTTATTATGTCATTTCTTAAAGCAGTGTGAACATTTTATGACATGTAAAGTGTTTTCCTGGCCCTTAGATTTTTAAATTCCTTTTAAGAGTAGTGAAACCTCTTTTTCCCAGACTAAATCTTGTTTGCAACTCCAGTATACAAAATAAATCAAAGGTGATTTGGACTTGAGAGCATGGAACACTGCCTCCTTGAACATTGGAATACTGAGCATTCTTGAGGCATTTTCTCTATTTTTAGGAAATAGTTTTAAAATCACATTCATGACTAATCTCTGGAGATTGTGCTTGGTTTTAAGAATAACTTTTTAGGAAATCACGAGTATTTTAAGTTGTATACTAGCAATAATAATGGTAGCTAACCTTTTCTAGTTCTTCATAAATGTATGAAACTGATAAGATTATCTTATACTTACTAATTGAATTTTCTCAGCAACCTATGAGGCAGGTACTATTTTTTTTTCTTTTTTAAATTTTTTATTATACTTTAAGTTCTAGGGTACATGTGCACAACATGCAGGTCTGTTACATATGTATACATGTGCCATGTTGGTGTGCTGCACCCATCAACTCATCAGCACCCATCAACTCGCCATTTACATCAGGCATAACTCCCAATGCCATCCCTCCCCCCTCCCCCCTCCCCACAATAGGACCCGGTGTGTGATGTTCCCCTTCCCATGTCCAGGTGATCTCATTGTTCAATTCCCACCTATGAGTGAGAACATGCGGTGCTTGGTTTTCTGTTCTTGCGATAGTTTGCTGAGAATGATGGTTTCCAGCTGCATCCATGTCCCCACAAAGAACACAAACTCATCCCTTTTTATGGCTGCATAGTATTCCATGGTGTATATGTGCCACATTTTCTTAATCCACTCTGTCACTGATGGACACTTGGGTTGATTCCAAGTCTTTGCTATTGTGAATAGTGCCACAATAAACATACGTGTGCATGTGTTTTTATAGCAGCATGATTTATAATCCTTTGGGTGTATCCCCAGTAGTGGGATGGCTGGGTCATATGGTATTTCTAGTTCTAGATCCTTGAGGAATCGCCTTACTGTTTTCCACAATGGTTGAACTAGTTTACAATCCCACCAACAGTGTAAAAGTGTTCCTATTTCTCCACATCCTCTCCAGCACCTGTTGTTTCCTGACTTTTTAATGATTGCCATTCTAAGTGGTGTGAAATGGTATCTCATTGTGGTTTTGATTTGCATTTCCGTGATGGCCAGTGATGACGAGCATTTTTTCATGTGTCTGTTGGCTGCATGAATGTCTTCTTTTGAGAAGTTTCTGTTCATATCCTTTGCCCACTTTTTGATGGGGTTGTTTGTTTTTTTCTTGTAAATTTGATTGAGTTCTTTATAGGTTCTGGATATTATTAGCCCTTTGTCAGATGAGTAGATTGCAAAAATGTTCTCCCATTCTGTAGGTTGCCTGTTCACTCTGATGGTAGTTTCTTTTGCTGTGCAGAAGCTCTTTAGTTTAATTAGATCCCATTTGTCAATTTTGGCTTTTGTTGCTGTTGCTTGTGGTGTTTGAGACATGAAGTCCTTGCCCATGCCTATGTCCTGAATGGTATTACCTAGGTTTTCTTCTAGGGTTTTTTATGGTTTTAGGTCTAACATTTAATTCTCTAATCCATCTTGAGTTAATTTTCATATAAGGAGTAAGGAAAGGATCCAATTTCAGCTTTCTACTTATGGCTAGCTAATTTTCCCATCACCATTTATTAAATAGGGAATCCTTTCCCCATTTCTTGTTTTTGTCAGGTTTGTCAAAGATCAGATGGCTGTAGATGTGTAGTATTATTTCTGAGGATTCTGTTCTGTTCCATTGGTCTATATCTCTGTTTTGGTACCAGGACCATGCTGTTTTGGTTATTGTAGCCTTGTAGTATAGTTTGAAGTCAGGTAGCATGATGCCTCCAGCTATGTTCTTTTGACTTACGATTGTCTTGGCAATGTGGGCTCTTTTTTGGTTCCATATGAACTTTAAAGCAGTTGTTTCCAATTCTGTGAAGAAACTCATTGGTAGCTTGATGGGGATGGCATTGAATCTATAAATTACCTTGTAGCCCCTGAATTTTTTAATGTGATTTAAATAGGATTAATATATGTATCCTAGCCAGTTGATATGTATTTTGCCTGTTGACATTGGCAATGTTGACATTTTGTACAGAATAATTGTGTTTTGGGAGATGAAAGGTGTGTCCTGTATACTGTAAGTTGTTTAGCAGCATCCTTGGTCTCTACCCAGTAGATGCCAGTGGCTCTTCCCACTCCAGATATCACAACCCAAACTGTCTCCAGATATTACCAGATGTCCTCTGGGGTACGTAAGTGCCCCTGGTTGAAAAGTGTTGTTTAGAGGGATGTCGCTTGAGGCACCCCTCAGATATCTTTCCTAGTGAATGTATTTCATCTAAATGTATGTAAAATTTACCAATAATGAATATTAGGACATCATGTAAGAAAGAACCATGATACAAATTTATCTCAACTGGGCAGTATTCAAATTCAACATACTAAAATTTCTTATGGATAAATGTAAATTCCTACATTTAAACTCAAATAACATATTTCATAGGTATAAATTAAAGAAGCATTGTCTTGGAAAAAATGATAATTTTAGTTGAATAAATTCACTTTAATTCAAACAAGTATTATATACACTTTGAAAAACTAATGACACCTTAAATGTCATTATCAGAGGGAAAAAAGTTCAAATCAAAGAAGGTGAAAACTTCGTTGTAATTTGGCTTGTTACCAAGTACTGTGGTCATTTTGTACCATATTTTGAGAATAGAGGTTCAAGAGAAGGTTATTACAATTATGAGAAGTTTGGAATACATATAATTTGAGTTAATGGTCAAAAGAAACTGGAATGTTAAGATTGCAGAAGAGAAAACCCAGGTGGGGTCTAGTGGAAAGTGGTGGTAATGGAAAAGCTGTCATATGAAATGAAGGTGTGTTCTATTTTGCACAAAGAGAATTAGAACCAATGAGTGGAAGTTCTAGAGAGCTAGATACAGGAACTACAATTTTTCTACAGTGAAATAGACTGAATTGCAAAGCAGCTACCCTTCTTTTAACCATAGCTGGACAATGCTTTGGGATACTGTAAAAAGCATCATCTACATTGGGACAATCATCATGAACCTCTAAAATATTCTTAATTTTAAATAGACAATTTTACGATAATTCTCCTATCTTAGTAGTAGCTGCCTGGCACACTTTTGTTTTTTACCCTATTAAAGAGGTAAACTTTAATTTTTATCTTTTAACAAATAAATAAATACATTAATACAAAGGAGATTGAATAAATAGTTTTAAATCTAATTCTTAGGCATACTATAAACCAAACATGAAGGGGAAAAAATAATCACTGGTAATTCCACTACCAGAGTTAGCTTCTGTTGGTATTTGTCCTTCCATTTTATTGATGCATTTTATTCCCTTAATTTTTTTTTCTTTTATTCCTATAGTTTATCTAATCTGTTGTATTTTTCTCATTCAAAAATATGACAGAACCATAAATAGAAATGATAGCATTAAAATGTGAATAAATGCTTTGATAAAGGGATTATATTTAAAATTTTTAATCAGTTCTTCTGATTTCTACAATGTTGTCCTTTTACTTTTTGTGTCCCAGCAGGACAGGTCCCACACAAAAGACTGGGTTATAACGAAATACTGTTGATTTAGTTCTCAGTATATCATCATATGCATGGGAATTCTGTGGTAAATATGATTTGATTTTGATGAATTGCCTTGTCTCCAAAAATTTAACATACTTAGTGAGATGAGGATGATAGGAAATATGAAATGCATCAGGACTATGGTCCACTAGTTGAAATTTGCTTCTGGTGTTGCTAGTATTACACAGATGCCCAGGCCAATGCCTTCAGATTTTAAGTACTAAGCTGGTAAGGCAATGGTCTTTTACATTCATGTAATCATCTCAACTTAAGAGCTCTTTTGCAACATAAGTGAAGAACAAAGTTCTATCATTTTCATTTCTTGAAAGTACCTCCATTGTATGTTTAACTTTATAAAAGTTGCCCAAAACTGAAATCTCTCTCTCTCCTCTATCAGTCTTCTGAAAAGGCTTGTTCTGTTCAAGTTTTCTATTTGCAGGTTGATCTGCCAATACTATTTGGCCTAAAATCAATTAGTTAGCTTACTATGTGGCAGCTTCTGCTGAATGCCTTTGAATGCCTTTGTCCAGCACAGAAAATAG
This sequence comes from Piliocolobus tephrosceles, assembly GCF_002776525.5. Classification (NCBI taxonomy): domain Eukaryota; kingdom Metazoa; phylum Chordata; class Mammalia; order Primates; family Cercopithecidae; genus Piliocolobus; species Piliocolobus tephrosceles. Next base: position 71,636,278 of record NC_045438.1, read on the forward strand.
CTGGGTAGGTACTTGGAAAGCATGACTGTTAAACATTTTGATTTTGGTAATACCTATTTCAACAAAGTTGGCAACCCTTGATTTATTCCATCACACAAGAACTGGTACTTCATAGTAGTCATTGATTATTGAGACTCATTTAGAGGTTTGTTTTCAGGAACTTGGAACCCCGTAAAGGATTATTTTTTCTCTTTTAATCTCCTTGAAGAGAGACCTTAACTAAACTGTAGTGTTCTTTCCTCTGCTTGTATTAGAAGGTCAACAAAGAACTTCCCAGTAGAATAGAGTTTTTGAGTTGTGTTTTTTTTTTTTTAACTCATAAGAATTGAGGTTGAAGTCAATGTTATCCCAGTCACTAGCTGTCTTTGTACAAGGTTTCAAATGATAACTTTAAATGGGTGATTTGTATGCATCCATCTGTTGGAAAATAAAAAAATATATATATAATTCAACATTTTTTTCACCTTATCTAAAAAACTGACAGCCAAATCAACTCTTCAATTTTATTATTCTAACTCTGATGACTGAGAAGCCTAACTATATGTGTGTGTCGTTCTGAGATTCTTTTCTGTTTAAATATTTTGTTATACATGTAAGTACAGTAAATTATGTATGTATACTATGTGCGCATGTGTGTATATTTGTATATATATATATAGAGAGAGAGAGTGGCTTTTGGAATTTCATTATAGATATAACTAACTATATATTAGTGCATTGTTATTAACAGTGGTCATGGTTAATAACAATATTACCAATAATAATGGTCAATGACAGTGCATTGTTACTAAGCACCCAATTACATATTTCATAAATATGCTTTTCTTTATTATTAAGGAAAATCAAGTTATTTCTTGTGGGGCTGTGTACATAAACTTTAGCTCTATTTTGTTATCTTAGCAGTTATAGTAATACAGTGTACAGCAGTAAGAAACACACAGTCTATTCTAGTCTAAGTAAACTAATTGAATTTTTCCTCCTACTACCTCATGCTGCCTGCCCCTTCTCCCCCACAATCAGTTAAAAAAAAAAAAATCTCTAGTCAAGAGTCTTCTGAATTTGCTTTTTTCTTGCCTTCAAGTTGTTCAGTATCTTGGATTTCTCCCTGGTTTGGTTTCCTTAAGTACTTTGGTTTTATCAAAGGAGCTACATTTCAAACCATTAGTGAAAAGACTGAAATATGTGTCCATTCGAAAACAAAAGAACTGTGACTCTCAGGCAACTAAACACTTTTTAGTCGAAAAATTAACAGTTTTATCTTAAATATACAAATGAATTCAATTTGTTTCTCCTTATTTGGATTAAAACAAATTTCATGTTCAACCACCATGCTGATATTCTTTGATCATACTATTCCATGGGTTTTAGTGATCTAAACTTGTGTGCTCATGTACTTAATAGATTTTATGTGCAGCTTTGCCTTAAAAGTGTTAAAAACAGTAGGAGGCAGTTGTGTTCCACTCAGGCATGTGTGATGACAGATGGAGAAAATCTTTTCATGTTGACTTTTCAACAGTCCTACTCTGCAAGACTTCAAGCTCTTCTTGGCTATTGGGAAATCAAAAGTTGGCGATTCAGCCTTTAATTTTGATCCATCTGCTCAAACTAATGAAACGTCTCATTTGTAAGCTTCTCTTTGTGTTACCAAATGCAAGTACAGCTTTATCATTCTGCTTAATAATTCCCCTCCTCCTGTGTAACTTGCAGAATGGGAAAATAATTAATGCCTTAACTCTGTTGAGATTTTTCTTGTTGTACAAACTTTGTTACAGTTATAGGAAAAGAAATTAGAAACTTCCTCAGAGATTATGGCATATTTAGTAAGTTAACTTAGGTTCTTTTCCATATTGTCTAAAAAGTTAAATTCTTAGCAGCTTCTTACTCAAAATCTACCTTCAGTTTTAAGTAATAAAAAACTTTGTGATATTAAAGAGAAAAACGTCTTCTTCAACCTTGGATTAATGCTGAACATCAGCCTTTGTTTAGATGTGTGTCTTATTTTCTCTTTCCTCATTGTTTATAAGTTGTTAGTAGACATTTCTGTTTCTAAGAAATCACCTTTAAAAATTGACTAATAATTATAGATTACCAGCCTTTCTGCTGATAGCAAATAATATTTCTTTTTACCTCTTGGCCACCTCAGTTCCAATTGTCATATTGATGGGTATTGGATATCCTAGGTATGTAAGTGTACAATGTTCTTTTTTCATTCTTATCTTCCCATTTTAAGTTTTACCCAAAATATCAAAAGAAAATGCTGTGCATAATCTTGGAAATAACTGGAAGCAAAACAAGTAGTTTTGTTTATTTTCTTGAGATTTATATATATGTGTGTGTGTGTGTGTGTGTGTGTGTGTGTGTGTGTGTGTATAGTTACATTGTTGAACATCAAGGAACTTACATCAAACCAGATTTAAACCAGGACAGTGAAGCTAATGTTTCATTCACTTCAAATCTTTGCCTCTATTATGTATTAGCATTATCTCTTTTTTTATGTGTCTCATGAGTATAAATTGCTTATAGAAGTTACCAAATTTTCCATCCATTTCTTCATTCTTTAAGTATTCTTTGATGCCCCTCTTTAACTATCTGTCCTTATCTCTCAAGCAGCAAAATGTGAAGATCAATACTAGTTGCTTTGCCTTGTTAATTAGGTACTTTTTTTTTTTTTTTTTTTTTTTACCATAGCACTTTGTAATTTTTATCTTAGTTTTGTTTCACACCTCCGGAATGTCTTGCATAAAAGCAAATATTGCTATTGGGCCCTGCATATATGTGCTTTATATGCATGTAGCCAATGCGTAAATGCATGTTTTCTGACTTGCTACATAAAAGTAAAGATAGTTCTTATATAAAATGTGTTTTAAAATTTTGATTTTTGAAAGAGTCAACATAGATCAAGCTGATTTAAATCAAATATTTCTGGTTTAAGAATTGAATGCATTAGATTATTTGGCAATTTATGTGATTTTGTGATTACAATATCATATTACAGTGTGCGTATATGTGTAATTTAATATATATATACACATATATAATTGTCAAATTAAATAACATAAAAGGACCTTTGAGTCTATTTTAAAAGATTCACTTCTGTCAAATACATTATATTTTTGTTATTTTTATTTATTTTGGTAAAAATGAAACCTAATTTCTGTATGTTTGTTTTATACTATTTATTTGAATTATTTTTATTGCTGTTTAAATATAGACTTGGGTCATGCTAAAGTAATGTTTGACTGCTTACAATCTTTTTCTGTCTTTATAAAGTTGTAGAAAATTCTCTAAACATCCATTGGGAGTATTTTACATTATGTTATTAGAAGTTTTTATGAAAGCTATTTATTTCATTCTAGAGAATGGTGTATTGAATCTCCTTATTAGCTGCTTTCCACCAGATATTTGGACTTAAGCCATTGGTAAATATAGTTAATAAGTTAGGTTGCTACCATAAGCATTTGTTGACTACATTTTTAGATAAATCATTCGATAAAATTGAATAGATAGTATTTTTTATTAAAGCTGAATATGAAATTTTATATGCCAAGGAAATCTGATATAATTATCCACGTGTTTTCTCAATGTGAAAAAAGGAGAAGAACATTCAAATATGATTAACCATTATAAATTTGTCCTGTCTTTATCTGTAGCTATCGTTTTTATCAATTTTTTGTTTGTTTTCATAGTAGCATTTTTTTTCTTTTTTATTATACTTTAAGTTCTAGGGTACATGTGCACAATGTGCAGGTTTGTTACATATGTATACATGTGTCATGTTGGTGTGCTGCACCCATTAACTCGTCATTTATATTAGGTATATCTCCTAATGCTATCCCTCCCCGCTCCCGCCACCCCACCACAGGCCCCGGTGTGTGATGTTCCCCTTCCTGTGTCCAAGTGTTCTCATTGTTCAATTCCCACCCATGAGTGAGAACATGCGGTGTTTGCTTTTCTGTCCTTGCGATAGTTAGCTGAGAATGATGGTTTCCAGCTGTGTCCATGTCCCTACAAAGGTCAGGAACTCATCCTTTTTTATGACTGCATAGTATTCCACGGTGTATGTGTGCCACATTTTCTTAATCCAGTCTGTCACTGATGGACATTTGGGTTGGTTCCAAGTCTTTGCTATTGTGAATACTGCCGCAATAAACATACGTGTGCATGTGTCTTTATAGCAGCATGATTTATAATCCTTTGGGTGTATACCCAGTAAGGGGATGGCTGGGTCAAATGGTATTTCTAGCTCTAGATCCTTGAGGAATCACCACACTGTCTTCCACAATGGTTGAGCTAGTTTACAGTCCCACCAACAGTGTAAAAATGTTCCTATTTCTTCACATCCTCTCCAGCACCTGTTGTTTCCAGACTTTTTAATGATCGCCATTCTAACTGGTGTGAGATGGTATCTCATTGTGGTTTCGATTTGCATTTCTCTGATGGCCAGTGATGATGAGCATTTCTTCATGTGTCTGTTGGCTGTATGCATGTCTTCTTTTGAGAAATGTCTGTTCATATCCTTTGCCCACTTTTTGATGGAGTTGTTTGTTTTTTTCTTGTAAATTTGTTTGAGTTCTTTGTAGGTTCTGGATATTAGCCCTTTGTCAGATGAGTAGATTGCAAAAATTTTCTCCCATTCTGTAGGTTGCCTTTTCACTCTGATGGTAGTTTCTCTTGCTGTGCAGAAGCTCTTTAGTTTTTTAGATCCCATTTGTCAATTTTGGCTTTTGTTGTCATTGCTTGTGGTGTTCGAGACACGAAGTCCTTGCCCATGCCTATGTCCTGAATGGTATTGCCTAGGTTTTCTTTTAGGGTTTTTATGGTTTTAGGTCTAACATTTAAGTGTCTAGTCCATCTTGAATTAATTTTTGTATAAGTTGTAAGGAAGGCATCCAGTTTCAGCTTTCTACATATGGCTAGCCAGTTTTCCCAGCCCCATTTATTAAATAGGGAATCCTTTCCCCATTTCTTGTTTTTGTCAAGTTTGTCAAAGATCAGATGGTTGTAGATGTGTGGTATTATTTCTGAGGGCTCTGTTCTGTTCCATTGGTCTATATCCATAGTAGCATATTTAAGTGAGAGGGGATGGGAAGAAAGAAATCATGTGTCTATATTTAATATTGTAAAATAAGGTTCTGTTTTTAAGAGAATAATAGTCTTAGATCTCATCTCATTTCTTCTTTGTTTCACAAATGAGTAGATGAGAAGTGTAGCTATCATCTACAGTACTGTAGCTATCTAAGGCAAATAAAGTGGGCATTTCTAAATAGCACAGCATTTAAATTAGTAACTGCTCCAGAAATAGTGTCAGAGAGACCTATTAAATAAGTCTGAAACTATAAAGTGTCTAAGATGTTGCCCTACCTGCATACTGAAAGGTAGCCTGCCATAGGCTAACTTTGACACCTTTGTCAGGGTACAGACTGTGTTTCACCTCCCCACTGATCTATCTACATGGCAAATGCCAGCTACTGCATGTGCGTGGGTTGCACCACAGGAGAGGTACTCCAAAATTATGAAACTCTGAGCTTGTATAGGAGCTATGGGCACATCTGCTCATCCTCTCCTCTGGAGAGAGAAAGAGAGAAGAGAAAAAAAAAGTAAACCAATTGGCCATGCAGGGACCTTATCCTTTGCTATGGAACTTACGCAGACTCCCTTGAGGAAAGAAAAGAAGGCCTATATCCTGGAATGTAAGCAGTTGACTCCTTGGCAGATAAGAAAGGAGTCTCTAGGCTTTTTTTAACCCTTTGAATTGGAGAAAATGGCTTTGGGAAGTGAAGATATTCTCTGTCTGTTTAGCACCTTAGTTTCTGTTACTCAGAAGGCCCTGGATGTGTAGGAACACCAGAAATTTAAGGGAGGATTATCTTCCAACAAAACCCAAGGTGGCTGGAAGGGACACACAGGGTCTACTAAACTTGCTAGTATTTTGTTGATGATTTTTACATCTGTATTAATAATGAATAATAATAATGTCTTTTATAGATAATTTTTTTTCTGGTTCAAGATCACTGTCCAAGATTGCATATTGCATTAATTTATCATGTCTGTTTAGTTTCCTTTAATTTAGAACAGTTCTTTGACCTTATTTTGTCTTTCTGGATTTGACTTTGACATTTTTCAAAGAGCATATATCAATTATTTTGTAAAATGACTCCCAATTTGAGTTTGTCTGAAGTTCCTTCATGATTAAGCCCTATTGGTTTTGTAACAATAATACAACAGAAGTGATGTTATGTCGTAGTACTTCACACCAGGTAGTAAATGTTACTGGATTTGTCCAGCATTGCTGACATTCATTTTTATCACTTGTTAAAGGTTGTTTCCTCTAAGTTTCTCCATATCAAGTTATTATTTTCCCCTTTGTTTCTAATAAGGGAGGAGATACTTTTGTGACTAAATATATAGTGCCCCTCATCAAACTTTTACCCATTCATTTTTGCATCTTTTGATGATTTTCTAACTTCATCATTTCCTTCATCCCACTATACATATGGACTAGCTTCCTCTCTCCTATTTATTAATTTATATCTCTGTGGACTTTGATAATTTACATCTCTGTGGATATCTTGAAAGTGTTACAGTCTATCACTATACTATTTACTTTGAAAATAATATTGACCCAAATTTGACTAGTGGAAGCCCCTTCAAGCTAGCTTCTGGTTTTTACCATTTTGCACAATAGGATCTTCTAAGATCTAATTTTGTACCTTCCACTTCTCAGACTTGGAGTTAACTGTTTCTGTAAACAAACCTCGTCCCTTTAGTAGGGAATGGTTTTATAAACTCTTTAGAAACAGTGAATCTGTTTTATTTTTGATTGAATGAGATTGAGCCTTCCTCTGTCACCTAGGCTAGAGTGTAGTGGTATGATCATAGCTCACTGCTGCCTCAAACTCCTGAGCTTCAAGCCACTTCCCATCTCAGCCTCCCAAGTGTCTGGCACTACAGGCATGTGCCACTGTGCCCAGGTTTTTTTTTTTTTTTTTAATTTATTCTAGAGAGGGGGTCTCCTTTTGTTGCCCACGCTAGTCTCAAACTCCTGGCCTCAAGTGACCTTCCAGCCTAGGCCTCCCAAAGTGCTGGGATTAAAGGCATGAGCCACGTACCGGGCCTGTTTTATTTTGAAATGAATATTTTTAACCAAATTTTTTTCCCAAAAATATTATTCAGGAAAATGAAAGGGATGATGAGATTTTAGAATTTTCAAACTTTTATCCAAGAACAAATATAATTTTCAGCAGTCCCTTTCCACTGGAAGATTTCCTTCTGTACCTGTAATATTTAGACTGCTTGCTTCAAGGTGCTCTGAGGTGTCACAGGAATTGCTCTTATGAGGTTAGGAGTAGGGAGAAGTGTGCTATTTGGAAGTGAGAAAAGAGATGTGGATTTCTCTCAGATGTACTTTGGTTGCTTTAATCTTTTTTTTTTTTTTTTTTAATATGTTGAGCTGCTACAAGAGTTTGTTAGAAGAACAAATTCCATAGTATTATTATTATACTATCAATCATCTGAGCCTTTGGTGAGTCTTAATCTTTTTGCTAGTGAAGGGTTTTGCCTCAGTGTCAATGGCTGCTGACTGATCACGGTTGTGGCTACTGAAGGTTGGAGTAGCTGTGGCCATTTCTTTAAATAAGACAACAATGAAGTTTGCCACATTGATTGACTCTTCCTTTCATGAAAACTTTTTCTGTAGCATGTGATGCCGCCTGATAGCATTTTACCCACAATAGAACGTCTTTCAAAATGAGTCGACCCTCTCAAACCCTGCCACTGCTTTATGAACTAAGTTTATAAAGGAGAAATGAATTCAAAACATTTACTGTTTTAAAATTTTATACTTAATGAACTATACTTTTTGTTCTATTTTCTGGGGTCCTAGTATTTCAGAGACTGCTGAAATATGTCTTATGTTTCTAAATATATTGTATAATGCCTTGCTATATTGGTGAATTGATTGTGAGATAATATTTTTTATAGTTGACTTAAAAATATGACTATTTGTATTTTTGCTCTCATGGTACATAATGAACACTTAGTCATCTGGTTTTTTAAATTATACTTTTTAATAACAGGTATCTTTTAGATTTTAGGAGATGTAAAGTATTATTGATTTCTTTTAATAAAATATAGCAATTAAAGCTCTCCACAACTCAAACATAAAAGCTGATGAATATTAAGATGATTTTTAAGTGAAATTGATAAGGAATGTTTCATATTCAGAGTAGTGTTCTATATATAATTCAGTAATAATAACCTGAATCTATTTATCACTTAAAAGCTTGGGTTTCTTGAGAAGAGGTGCATGAGAGTCCTGAACTGGCTCCGAACTGCCAAGTGTAGATCTAATTACATAGCTTGGAGCTGTGGAAACACATCTCTCTATTGTGGATTACTTTCCTTGGCTTATTTACATAACTTCATGAATGAAGACTAGTCATTGAATTATACAGTCTTATATAGCTAGGGCAGCATAAATTAACCCTATTTGAGGTAGTTTATATTTTCATGGTGTATCTAATAAATGTTTAGCTATGTCTTTAAAGAAAAAACATGCGCTTTAGTAATTTTATTGGTTGCCAAGAATACCTAATAATAAGTGCTGGTTGTTAAATGCGAATTGATACACTCATGATTAATAGACAATTTTAACATTTATAATTTTAGCCCTATTTTTAAGTAAATGATAGTTTTATTGATGTAATCCAAATGTAGTAGTGTCATTTTTTTTTTACCTTTACCCAAAGTAAGGATGCTTTCTTTATTCCTGTTCAGTAGTACGTTACAGGTGGCCCTCCGTATCTATGGGTTCTACATTTGTGGATTAAACAACTTCACATGGAAAATATTTGAGGAAAAAAAGAGTGGTTGCATCTGTACTGGACACGTAGAATTTTTTTCTTGTCATTATCCCCTAAACAATACAGTATAATAACAATTTACAAAGCATTTATATTGTATTAGATATTATCAAGACATGATATAAAGTATACAGAAGGATGTGCATAGGGTATGTAAGGGTCTTAAGCATTTGGTATCCACAGGGGGTCCTGAAACCAGTCTCCCATGGATACCAAGGGAAGACTGTATTTTGGTTAATACATTTGATTAATTTTTAATGTAGGTAGCTTAGATTTAGAAACCAATTTTGACCTCAAAGTCTGGAATTTTTTCTTATAAGCTAATCTTCAGAATAGCTTATAAGTCATTTCTTTTTTAAATCACAAATTTTATACCTTCCAATAGCACTAAAATATGCCTGCACGTATTTCTACAACAGTATCAAAAGACTTAGCAGCAACTTTCATTTATTAAATATCAATGAGAGGTTTGCTGTTAAATTTAAATAAAGCTATCCATGAAAATTATTTAGTTGAGTAATTGGGAGTTTGCTTGTTACCTCATATTTTAATAAAGTTGTGAATGAAAAGTATTAACTCAGCCTACTTAGCTATTGTAATTTATAAACTTTTAATTTCAAATCTCTGCTGAAAAATGAATGATCTTTGTGAAAGCTGACCATTTTTAACACTGTAATTTCAGCAATATTTATTGAGCATCCACTGATTGGATGATAGCAGGAAGGGTGGTATGTAGACCTCAAAATTAGCAAAATGTAAGCTCTGCCGTCAGGCAGCATTCAAGGAAGAGCTATAACTTGATGGAAAGAAAGTAGGCTTTGAAATGTCAAATCTGAGATGAACTCCCTATTCTGCTTCTGAATGACTGGCAAGTTATTAAAATACTCTGAGCTTTAGTTTTCTCTTCTGTAAAATACTAATACAATTACCTATCTCGCTATGTGGTTAACAGTAAGATAACATGTGTATTGTACCTAGTAATGGGACTAGCACATAGTATGACCCAATAAATGGTGTCTTTTATGATTAGTCCTAACACTGGGGTGAGCTGTGTAAGCTTATGATTACACAAGGTGCAAGTATGAACAAAGTGTGATGGGAGTGATAACTTTTCCCTGGAGAGATTGGAGAAGGATCACTAGAACTGGGCTTTGCAGGTTTATAGAATTTACACAAATGCAGTCAGCAGGAGGACTAAGTGAAAAACATGGCTAACGTCCTAGAAATACACAAATGCATGGGGGTTTTAAACAACAGGAAAGGTTCAGAGAGATAACACCCAAAGGGCCAATAATGAAGAACTTTAGAGTGTTATGACCTTTAAAATCAAATACTTTGTCATCTTTGAGAGGGAGGATCCTAATTAATTTCTGGATTATTGTATTTATTGATTTTTGGTTACTTCCGTCTGTAGTTGTTCATGTAATGAATGGTGGCTTCTGTGTTCATGATCTTCCTAGACTCCAATCCTTCACCGTATAATTAGATATAAGCTCCAGAAGTACAGGGACCAGTGCTAGGCGAGCCCATTATATGTCCGCAGTGCCTGTCAAGTAATTGTTGGATAATCACAGACTGGCAGAGGAACTAAGTCAAGCACAAAAATAGTTAAAAATAAAAGATAGGCAGTGATAAATACTTAAATGAGAGGCATCTGAATTACTTGGATGCCCAAAAGGATAAGGCATCACAGCACTTGTATCTGGAAGCAGCCAGGAAGAACTACTTAATCATAGTAGTAATGTTCATCTCTTCCATGTATGTATGAGAGTTTCTTTTTTATTTCTTAAATGAAATTTTATGAAAAATGTATAAACTTTTCAGGTAATTCAGTAGCCACAAAACTATGTTTTAAAATGTTTAAGATTTTTTCATAAGATCTATCTCACATATTTATATTAAGTCAGTTTACTCAGATATACATATCTAAATGCTTTCTTGGTCATCTTCATTTTTTATAAAAGAATCAAGAGCTCCTGTTTATAACTCCACCACTTTAAAATTATCAATTACAATTCCAAGATTGTCTTTAGGTTTTTTCCATGGTTTGTGTACTTTTTAAAAATATTTCTTCAAGCCACATTTTTTGACCATGTGATATGTATTCCTTTATTAAAATAAATATTGTTTTAACCATGATGGCCTTTCTCTGTTAAGTTTAAAATACTTCTCTAACATAAAAATAATTTTTCAGGTATTTCTTTTAGTAGTATCAGGTGTTTTTTTTTTCTGAGCCTTGAAATGAATGATTTACTTTATCATTTTTTATGAGGTTATGTTTTACCTTTTCAGGTGGTATTATTTTTGTCCACATGTCCATTTCTATAAAAAGTCTGTATTGACCACCACATGCATTTGCTCTCTTCTCTGTAACTTTGAACATATGGATACTTTCCCCTTGAACTGCTGTTGATTTCTTCTGCTAGGTCATGTCTCTTTTTTCTTCCTAAAGCTTTTCCAGGTAAACTAAAATATAAATTCGCCTCTTAGACCACAGGTTTCATCATCACCCTTTGAAGTGCATTGTTAAATGAGTGCATTGTTTAAGTGTTTTTTTTTTTTTTTAGGCTTTTTACCATAAAACCCATAGCAGTAAAATAACCATAGCAAATATACTATCTTATTATGAATAAATTATTATAGCCTCATTGTTATCAATTATTTCTCCTGTTCAAAATAATTTATATATTTAATTATAAAAACTATTTAGCCAGGTGTGGTGGTGTGCACCTGTAGTCCCAGCTACTTAGGAAGCTGAGGCAGGAGAATCACTTGAACCTGGGAGGCGGAGGTTGCAGTGGGCTGATATCGCACCACTGAACTCCAGCCTGGCAACAGAGCGAGACTCCATCTCAAAAAAAAAAAAGAAAGAAAAGAAAAGAGAGTTTGATTCAAGATTTCACATTAAATATTCCTACTGATTTTTTTATTCCTAGTTCATCTTTCACAACCTCCTTACAAAGGTTGCTAAACGGGAAGTGTTTTAAATTGTTTTGTATAGTGTTAAATACACATACACACACGCACATATGCATATAAGTGAGTAGAAAATAGGTGCATGGTGGTCAGTGTATAACAGTTGCATATTGGTTCGTTTAATCTTTTAGGCAAGATTAATTTTGTTTATGTTTATTCCCCTAATAATGGTGTTAATATTTACCAGCTGTGACACAGGTTCTCAAAGTTCCTGGACAAGAATATTAGCATGTTTGAACTCCTTAGAAATGCAGTTTCGTGGCTTGCCCCAGACCTATATAATCAGGAAGGGGATTGGGGGCAAGAGCAACAATCTGTGTTTTTAACAAGCTTACCAGGTGATTTTGAAGCTTTCTGAAATTTTAGAACTACCATTTTACTAAACACAGTGTTTTCCCTTACATTAATCCTTTGATTCTTATAGTAATCCTGTGATAGATTGTAACTCTTTTTGTATGTTCTGGGGGAAATAAGAATTGAAGAGGTTAAATAATTTATTCTAACTCACACTGATATTTAGCAGTACTCCAAGGAAGAATTTTCAAATCTTTTTCAAATAATATGTCCATCTTTCCTTTGAATACATCCTAAAACAGTATGTGTTACTTTAAGCATTCCAGTTTTTTGAATCATTATTTTCTGAGCTTTTACTCCTTTATTAATTTTAATCTGTATCTCATGTGAAGAACACTTTCTTTGACAGATCAACTAACAGGACCAGAACTCAAATTTACTTACTTTTTTTCCCCAAGTACAGACATGGTTCCATTATATATTTTAAAAATAAATGGCTTTTGCAGTTTATGACCACATTCTGCCTACTCTTGTTTCTATGTGAACTTTTCCATAATAAAAATAAAACAATAGGAAAAATGCCTTTTGAAACTAAAAATAAGTATATAAAATACTTTTAAATGCATAACCTAAAAACTCAAAAGTATTAACAGTTTCATAAAACAATCTAAATTTGCCATCATTATTGACTTAATCTTACTATTCTGTTCTTATTTTAATGACACACACCAATTTAACTGCTGCTCAGTTACCAAAAAGTGTTTCTAATATTAATTTGGAGTTATTTCTGTCAAATGAAACAATGCTGTCCTATTACTTGTAATTTTCATATGAGTCTATTTAAGTTAATTAACCAAATTAGAAAACCATAAAATCAGATGTGTTTATGGAGACCCAAAACCTTGTAATGACTTCGGTTGGAGCTTCAACACATGAAATTTTTAATTTAAAAAAAAAGTTTATTTTACTTAGCACTGACATGATGGATGCTTTAATAAAAAGAAATTGTTACTTTAAGTTGTAACTAATATTTCTCTTGGCTGCAGTAGAAAATAATTTGCAAAATGAAAAGTTGACAAGTAAGACTGAAAAAATTAATGAAAATTTAGGTCATATTTTATTTTCCCTTATGTTCTCCATATCTGCTAATTCAACAAGATTTACATAATGTGGCATTTGAATTATGGAGAATGGAAATCTGGTAGCATTATAAAACTCTGGCTCATCTGGGAAATAATGTTGGTGCTATATTAGTTATATAAAATACCTTAAAATTTCCTGATATTTCATATGTATAGGTAAATAAAGATATTATTAGGGGGATTCTTAAAACATCTTTGTAATCGTAGTTTTATTTTACCTTTTAATCCTCTTTCAGCTTCAGAGGGGAAAATTAAGTTGGTAGTAATTATTAACCAATTTCATACAGTAGTGCTGTGGTCATTTCAGTAGTTGTTAATAATTCAATTTCTAGATCCCTCCCTTAGATTTCCTTACTCAGCTGGCTTTAAAGGAGGACCCAGAAATCTATTTTAATAAGCAGCAACAGTGATTCGGATGTAGTAGTCCCTAGGTCTCACTGTGAGAAACTTTAGAAGAGAATGTACTCCTTCAAGCTAACACACTAAAAATAACAAAATTAAATATTCCAAATACTACTGTAGCCTTCTTTATGCAACTTTAACCTTGGAATGATAGGAATGATTATCAGAGAATTTTCTCCCCATAACAGTAATGTACGCATTTAGATCTTTGAAACATAGCTATCATAGTATCCCTGGTGCTTGCTGTGCTAAGCACTTGGTACAGTATTTGGCACATAGTAGGAACTGCATAAATATCTTGGGATGGATGAATGAAGAAAACCAAGTAGCTCCATGTTTAGGGTTCCCACATTATCCTCACGTTATCTTCTCTTTGGTTCAGCTGCCTAAGTTATGTGTACAATTTTATCTTTCTCCTTAAATTATACAGGTTTTTCATAGAAGAGACCACATCTTGTCTATTTTTATCTCTATTTTTAACTCTTTTTTACACATACATGCCTACTAAATACTTACCAAGTAAAAAATATTTTGTGATTATTTAGTTCAGCATACTAGAGTCTCATCTCCATGAGGACAGGGGCTTTGTCTCTCGTTTTCATGGTAGTTTTATCAGAACTTGCTAGCTAACGCATGTTCAGAAGCATATGAATGAATGAATGACGAATGAATTAACAAAATAAGAAGTAACTTCATTTTAATTCCAGTTTTCTTAAAATTAATTTGGGGGTTAACGAGGTTTTCTGGGTGGTAAAATTTATTTTTATAGAAGAGAAAAAAAAATCTGCCTTGCTCTTTAAGAAGAAACTTACAGTGGAATGTCCCTACCATTTGTAAGAGATAGAATGATAGAATTTGACAAATTCTGAAACTGATGAATCTTCAGCAGGACAGAATTTTCTATCTTAGCATTAAATAGTGTATATCAGTCATTATGAAAATATCACAATTTGAACCTATGTGGCAGTTCGTAACATCCTATGAAGTAAAGATGTTTACCCATGAAAGCCTAGTGAGCCTATCAAAAATCCAGAGATTTGTTTTCCTTAGTTGAAAAATAAGGAAAACAGAATGTCCCAGTACCTGCAAAACTTTCTGAAATAAATTCTATTAGTGTATTCTTTTTAAAATATTCTTTTTTTTTTCTTTCTTTCTTTCTTTTTTTTTTTTTTTTTGAGACAGCTCTGTTGCCAGACTGGAGTGCAGTGGCGTCATCCCGGCTCACTGCACCCTCCTCCTCCCGGGTTCAAGTGATTCTCCTGCCTCAGCCTCCTGAGTAGCTGAGAATACAGGCACGCACCACCATGCCCAGCTAATTTTTGTATTTTTAGTAGAGATGGGGTTTTACCATGTTGGCCACGACGGTCTCAATCTCTTGACCTTGTGATGCACCCGCCTTGGCCTCCCAAAGTGCTGGGATTACAGGTGTGAGCTGCCATGCCCAGCCTTAAAATAGTCTTATTATCATATTTCTTTTCAAAACATATTAGTATCAGTAAATAAGTTGAAGCTCTGATAAAGTATGAAATCTCAAGGTTTATGCCTTTGGTAACTGTAATTAGCTGATTAAATTTCTCCTGATGACTTGCAGTGCTTTTTGTTTTTCTGTAAACATTTTGGGTTTTTTTTGTTTTGTTTCATTTGGAGGAACTTCTTATCTTCTCCAAATTATCTGTTCTCCTTTACTTTGAATGTACCTAAAATAATATTAGTTATGTAATAAGCATTCCAGTTTCTTGAATGATTGTTATCTGAGATTTTACTGTGAATTTTAATAAGCATCTTATATGTGGAACACTTACCTTGACAAGTTTGTAGACATAAGGTTATTATGGCTTAAATATAGAGATACCTCTATGGAGGTGTAGATACCTTTGTGTCACCCTGTCTCCTTTCTGGTCAAATCCCAGACCTCATTTTGCTTTTCATTTTTGTTAGCCCTCAAAATGATCCTTTGTTTTACTTAGGTCAGCTCACATGAACATATCAATTCCCTGACTAGATACAGTCTTTGAATATCCTCATAAATGTGTAGCCTGCAAAAAACATGAAAGTTTTAGCTTCCAGAAAAATGTAATTAACAGAGGAGTATAGGGGAGATATTGAGAAGGGGGGCAAAGATTAGAACCTCCAAGTTGCTTGAGGCCTAAGCGGAATACTTTAGTGATTCCAGAGATTTAGATGTGTGAGTTTAGTTGAAAGCAGGGGCTAGGGAAACGTTTCTTTAAGTCATTTACTGCACCCACACTTAATATCTTCAGATTGTATATTCCAGATTGTTAACAGTGTTAAAGTTGTGTAAAGTTGCTTTTATTCACACCAGATAAAATTGAAAAAGAGCAGTAGTCTATATGAAAAAAATAATTTTTATCACACTAATGGCTCTTTGCGAATGCTGGGGTTGAGCTGATTGTGATGGAAGGTAGAGGTCAAAGAAGAAACTTACAGAGGAAAGAAGGCAGGTACTGACAAGCAGCAAAGGCAAGCTGCTAAACACTCCCTAATTCTCTTCAGTTGTATTCACACCGTGCCTAGTGACTGTCCCTGAAGATGCATTTTTTCCCCACTTCTCCTTGACACAGCATTCAGACACATACCTTCTCTGTAATTCAGATATCCTCAGTCACTTCATGAATAATTCCACAGGAAGGCTCGCCGCACAGAGAATTCCAGGTACTTCTATAGAAGCATTTTTATTTCCAGCAGTCCCCTAACCTTTGTATTTTGAGTGATTGTTCTTAGACATGATTTTGTCCAAGGAAGAGTTTTCTTTATTGTTTTCAATTTCTTGAAACATCTTTATGGAATTGGAAATTTCACTGAATGTAGTAATCTTCCAGTGAGAAAACTCTCAAATATTTTTTATGCTGTCTCTATAATAAGTGACTATGATAATAAATTATGTATTCAAAAGAGAAACATACAAATTAAACTCCAAATTTTATAGACTCCACAAATGTCTATCAACTTGTAAGCTAAATTTTATTTAACTTGCCTTTTTCCTTTATACACTTTGTTCTAAAATAAGGATATGTTGGAGAATTCGTAAATTTGTGATTTTGTTTTGAGAAATTAATAGTTGTTTATATGGAATGATATCCAGGCTACTATTAAGCTATAATTTAATTAATTGGAATAGTAAATAAACAGCTTTTCTTCTTTTCAGGTGATGGTGTTTGTACATGCTCGAAATGCCACTGTAAGAACAGCTATGTCTCTAATAGAAAGAGCAAAAAATTGTGGCCATATTCCCTTCTTCTTTCCCACCCAAGGACACGACTATGTACTTGCAGAAAAACAGGTAAGAAACAAAGAGGACAAGAACTAAAGCAGGTAACATGCCACATATCCCAGATATTTTATATGTGAAAAATCCACAGTCTCAAATTCCAAGAAGTTAATTTTACAGATTTATGATGTTATAATCTTGACTTTTTTCTTGACTTAATGATCTTTTATTAAAAGGTTTCACTGTATGACATAACACTTATTATTCCTTTCTATATGGTTATAATTGAAGTGTTTAGTCCTGCTCTTTAAAATATAGTTAAAATATAAAATGCAGTTAAATTTCATATCCTATGTTAACATCTAATGGGTTTATTATTGTACTTCTAAATAATTAATACTTTTTAAAAATTTCTCAGTTTTGATTTCTAAGGTTAATATTGACAGACATAACCTAAATAAGTAAGGCTTTTTTTTTTTTTTTTTTTTTAAGCAATGTGAAGGAATTCTGAGCCAAAAAGTTTGTAAACAGCTGCCTTGTTATTCAATGTACATATGCTCAAATGACAAAAAGGTCTTGGGATCACCTGCATCCTTGTTAAAAAGGGAGACCTTTAGGCCCCAACCCAAACTCACCAAACCAGAATCCTCCTGGTAATTTGAGTATTAGTAGTATCTTAAGATTTATATCAGATTTTATTTTATTTAACTATATCAGGTAATTATTTAGATCAAGATCAAGACACCTTTGGGCCAAAGGTGTCCACCTGTTTTATAATTAAAGTTTTATCAGAACATAAACATACCAGTTTCTTTATTGTCTGACTTTTTTTGCATACCGGAGAAGAATAGAGTTGTTGTGATAGCTACTATAAATTACTTTCTGTTTCTTTGCAGAAAAAGTATGCTGACTCCTGCTCTAAAGCTGTGAAAATAAATTATGAAATAAAAAAAAATCTGTTGACATAAAATGATAACTTTAAATTTTTCATATATATATAAAAATGTAAGATTTAACTGATTGGTTACCGAACAGCTGCTAGCTGCCAGACATTGTGCTATGCCCTTTTATATTTATTATCCAAGTAAAATATATTTAATTGCAACTGTACTATAAATTTCACCATTTTATATTGATATTTTAAATTCTATATTAAGCTGATGTCAATTGTTTTGAAAATCAGACTCTCAGTTTAGAAATACAAAATTTATTCATTGTCTGTATTTTTTTACTTTTGTTACATAACATTTATTGTACAGATTGTACAGCTTTGTGTCCTTCCAATTATTTATTAATCATGAATTTATGAGAGTCTTTGAAAAGTCAAGTTGGTATTCATAAGTCTTGTTTCATTTCTTTGGAAATATGAAACAACTCTATGCTGTTTAAAAACCAAACCTTGAGAGCCATCTTGTGGATTTCTGGTTTCTTTATCCATCTCAATTCAGAGAACTATTGCTAATTTAAATAATGCAGGTTTATTATTTAATTGTTGTTATTGTAATGCTTAACATTTATTAAGTGGTCACTAGTGTCGGGCATTGTTTTTATTACTGTATATAACTCATTCAATCCTTATAACCTATGATATTGCTGGTATTATCCCTTGATATGGTATATGTGTGAATCAAATATAGTGTGAAATACTCTAGAGCATATTACAATAATTTATATGGAGACATTTTCAAATGATGTGTATTTAAGGCAGTGTTACCAAGCACAAGTTCACAGATCACTGTGCTGGAAGAAAAACAACAGAGAAATGGAAAGTTTTGATACAATTGGGTAGATTTGAAAATCCCTAGTCATCTTTATCATAACTTTTTTATATTTTTATTGTACTTGATTTTTATCCTGATCCAACCATTATTGGACTTTTTTTTTCAAGAAGGATGAATTGCACACACATTTATTAAGAACATTATCCTATTCACCATTATATTCCCAGACTTTCATGGAGTATTTGTCTGATAGTAGGTATCCCAGAATTACTTTTTTTCTTAGCTTTTATTCCTCCGAGACTGACATTATAATAGATGTTTCACTTTAATTTTCTCATCTGACCTGCACCATTGTGCTGTCCTTTAAGATTCTTATTCCCATTTTACAGATAAGGAAACAAAAACTGAGAAAGTAAATAATTTTCACAGAGAATCTCATATTAAATAGTGAAGCCGTGATTTGAGACAGTCTGACTCCAAAGTCCACCATTTTCACTATACTGTGTCCTGTTTGTTCCAAAGCAAACAGATCACATCCAATCTGAGACTTTCTGAAGACCTTAGGGCATGGAGTCTTTTTTTTTTTTTTTTTTTTAATAAAATAGAAGAACATTTCCATTTCTTCAACCTAACTATATCCCTCACTTCTCCTAAAGAGAGATTTTAAAGAGTGAAACCCTCCACAGTGCATATTGTACCAAAAGATAAGGTCATCTTTCTCAATATTTTCTCAAAGCCCTAGAATTTAAGAGTATTTGTCTAGTGCTAGTGGTACCTTCCTTCGTATTTCTTGAAGTGCCGTTGAACTTAAATGGTATTAACATTCTAGCAATTTCAAGGGAGCTATTATCATCATGGTGGGAGACATTTCCCATGTTTTTGAAAAATGGGAAATTAAGAACCTAAAACATTAAAATTTAATTAGAAGGTAAATTTAATTAAAATTTAAATAGAAGGTTTTTAAACCTTTTAAATACCATCGTACACAGAAATTTAGCCTCATGCCTCCTGTTATATGACTTAATCCCTACCATGCCACAGTGATGCTTTACCCCAAGTGTTTAATGTAATCACCTCAATTCCTGACATACTAAGATCTTTAAAAGCACTTCTTTACAGTTTCATTTAACACAATATATTTTTTATTTGTATAAATAACAAAACTCCATTAAGAAAATCCTCCTTTTCTGCGTATGTATTTGTGTGTACGCACATGTGCATGTAATAAGTCTCTTTCTATGCCTTAGCTGCAACTGAAATGATTCTTTTCTCTCTGTAAGTAATAGTTATACCTCAGGACTTCTCATATAATTTTCACCTTTAATATCAAAGTCACCCCCAGGGGAAAAACTACCTATATTTCCAGATTTGTCCACTGAAACAAGAATGTAGGGAAAGGAAAGGAAAGTCTCCCAAGAGTAGTTTAACCTTCAGAAATGGAGCTTGGGGATCTCCCAGGACACAGGAATATCTCAGGATGTACAAATGATGCCCAAACCAACAGAACACATTCACAAAAAGGTCTGGTTGTGATTTTACCTGTAGAAGGTTTATGGCCTTGAACATCTAAACATATCTGAAATGTACTTTCTCTTCTATCAAATGGAATAATAATGGAGTAAATAATACCTAGTCTAGTTATTTACTATGAGAAACAGAATGATGTATGAAATTATTTTGGAAACCGAACAATGATAAGACTTTACCTATCATAGAAATTTATTTTTAGAAAATATATATATACTAATAACTAAATTTCAAAATGGCAAAAGGATATTAGTGACCACTTACTACTTTTATACTCTCCCCCACAAAGATTGTGTCTTAAGAAACCACTGTTTTCTATAAAATAGAACATACCTCAAGGAATAGCGGCAGTGTATGTTTATAAAAGTAAGTATATAATTAAAGATGCATATATTTTAGTTATTAAGCCATTGTTTTCCACTGTGATTTTAATTTTAAGTTAAATGAATCCTTCAGTTAGAATTTTCAGATTCTGTTTTACTTGAAATCTCAGTCAAATCAATTTTTTTCCGTTAGGGACAAATTTTTAACAGGCTTTAACTGTTCTCATACTGGATTGAGTATTCCCACCCATCCCTTTACCGTATATTTCTGATTTATGGCCCTGATGTGAGTTCAGTATTTTTACATATATCAGTGATGTTAAGAGTTTGTCTTTTAGGTAGAATTTCTAGCACGTAATAAGCCTTGTGTCTGTAGTCATTGAAAATATCTATTGAACAGTTAAAGCAATAGGAAGAATCCGATAGTAATATGTACCCTCAAGCTGCTTTAAAGTATAATTTTCTGACTTTTTATTATGTAGATCTATCAATCATTTCCTTGTTTTTATAAGTTCAGCTTTAGCCTTTGCCTAAATCAATGGCAACTGGAATCAATACCAATTTGATTTAGTTATCGATGCTTACTATTACAGCTTGCTTTATTTTTGCTTGAGCAGCTTCGGTGTCACTATGGCCAAGTAAAATAAGAATCATCTCTTCCTAGAAGAGATGGTATCTGTTAACTAAAGATAGCATAACAGACTGTTAGTAGCAGGAATGGTTAATAGCCCTCTTTCTCTTACTTTTTTTTTTACTTTAAATATATGCAAAATGTCATCTTCACAGAGTTTATTCTTTCCCTGCCATATCTTATCAACCTCTTTTCCTCTTGGAGGCTAATATAATAATTTTTTTGTCAGTTACCACCACATAGGATGTCAAAAGTTTATTAGTATTATTTAAATAAAATGAAACAAAATTGTAAAAAAAAAAATACAACTGTTTGCTTAATTGCATTTTTGGGAACATGACTTTTCTGTTTTCAAAGGGAGATAACCTCATATAAAATATAAACTTTGGATCTAAGCAAACCTGTGTTTTAATGTTGATTCACACATTCTGCCTTTTTAACATCCTCAAGCTACATTTCATCACGTACAAAGTGGCAATGGTACCTATATTTTAAGATTTTTGTGGCCTGGTGCGGTGGCTCATACCTGTAACCGCAGTACTTTGGGAGGCTGAGGTGGGCAGGTCACCTGAGGTCAGGAGTTTGAGATCAGCTTGGCAACATGGCGAAACCCCGTCTCTACTAAAAATACAAAAAAAGCCATGCATGGTGGCACACATCTGTAGTCCCAACTACTTGGGAAGGCTGAGGCAGGAGAATTACTTGAACCTGGGAGGCAGAGGTTGCAGTGAGCCAAGATCGCGCCACTGCGACTCCAACGTGGGTGACAGAGGGAGGCTCTGTCTCAAAAAAAAAAAAAGAAAAAGAAAAAGAAAAATTCTGTAATAAATAAGGTAACATATACCTTGCCTAACACATGGTAGAAATTCTGTAAATGTTTACCCATAAGCTTTGAAGAGGAAAAAGACAACAGTTTTAAACAATAATAGATGTGACAAAAATTAAATTTAATGCTTTGGAACAATAAAAAATAATGTTGAATTGTAAAAAGCAATAAGGTTGGTAGAAATATTAGGAAGAGCAACAACAGACTAGTTAATATCTATGTCTTTACATGTACACTTGTTAAATTTAATAACTTAAAACATGAAGTTTCCAGGGAGAAAATAAGCAAAAAGAAGAAATAAAGTGGGTAAACAAACTTTTGATGAAAAACAATTCTTAAAAAATTATGTAACATATATTCATCAATATATTATCAAAATCTAAACATAATAGTACCCAATTCTGAAGGTGATTTGAGGAGATTTTCTGTGGTATTGATCAATACTTTTTAAAAAAATTTGGTAATAGATTTTAAAAGCCAAGCCAAGGCTCTTATTCCAGACCTTTTAACTTTGAAATTCTAAACCTGGGAATTTTTCAAAGGAAAGATTAAAAGAAAAAGTTAATATACACCAAGATTAAACAGTTCAGAGGAAATGTAAAAGAGAAGCAGATTAATTCAAGCCAGTAATTTTAGATTTCAATAGGCAGCAACAGGGAAAGGACATTCCAAAGAGAGAAAAAAGAGAACACGGGCAAAGGGAAACTCTGGGTTTATTTGGAGAATAAGAATGTTCTCTATTCACCGGAATGTAAGGTGCATGGAGGGCTAGACATGGTCAGACAATGGAAGACTTCAAATTCCATGCCTAGGCTTTTAGACTTTATATTCAGTGAGAAGCTATTGAACATTGTTGAAGAGTCAAATTGTGTGACCAAAATTCACGTACTGAAAAGTAGGATTCACTTTCTTCCAAACAAGGGACATTTTTATGGCCAAAGTATTCATTTCAATGTAGTCTAACATATGGTCTAACATTATTCACTTTGAATAAGTGAGACTCTTTTTAAACAACATAGTAAATAGCATTGAAATTTTATCCTTGTTTCTTATTTTGATTATAGGTAATTTTGATTGTAGCAGATTTCGTTTCTGTGCTTTAAGATGCATTTTAGAAGCATAGAATAAATTTCTTACAATAAATTAATACATCTTGTTAAGGAATCATGCTGTTTTGAAAAAGTATGTTAATTAGAATGTTGTTTTTCACTCATTTGAAAATACTTGAGTAGCAGAAGCACTCTGAAGACATCAGATTAATAAATAATGTTATAAATTCCTAGGGATAGAGAGATGTGTAATGATAAAATTTAAAATCAAAAACATTTCGTATTATGATTCATTTTTAAAATTTTTCTCTTTACAGATAGCCAACTGAATTAAAATAATGCAATTTTAGATAAGATTTATCTTTTTCTAATTAGGGTCCTCTCTCTGGAATGCCAACTTATTTCTATTAATAATCAGGACAGCCTATATGGGAACCAGGATCATCTTTCAAGGAATATGACATGAAACAGAGCAAATGTCACTTTCTTTCTCCCAAGTTGAAATGCATAATTAGCACAGAATAACATATGGAAATTAGTTATTGGGATTAGGCTAGTCTGGGTGATTGTGACTTCTTTATATACACATGGGCCTTAAACTGTTTTTCGTCGTGGTCACTCAGCAAATACTTACTCAGTGTAAGCTGGTTACCAGTCACTTTAATAGATCAATGGGTATCAATATAAATAAAGTGCTGTCAACCTGTTTGTAGTGGATTGAAGTAGATACATGTATCAGTTACGATTTAGTAAAAGAAAACAGAAACCATTCTAGGTACATTTTAAATAGAAAAGAATTTATATAAGAAATTAGGTACTTACTAGAAATTTGGTAAAATCAGAGGATAGAAGTTCAGGGCTACTACTACAGCTCTTGAATTTAACCAGTTACATGATGGTGATTAGCAGTTAAAAAGCCACAGCTATTACTACAGATGCCTTCCAACATTCATGAACACACTAGAAAACCAAATTTTGAATGTATAGTACATCCGTTAAAACTTTCAACCCTTCTGTCTGCAAAATCTTGCTTGCCAGAAAAATACAGCAGGAGATAGTTATCTCTTCATTTCCGTCGTCCAGATCTTGCCTGAATGCTTTTAATTAGCACAATGGACTTTATCATCCAGTACCCTTACTACATGAGATCTGGGAAATTATATTCCAGTCCAGGCAATAGAGTAAGGCTCCTAGAAGGAGGTAAGAGCAGATATTATATGTAGACTAATATTTGCTTTGAGTGGAAGTGGAAATACTTTTAGGGAGGAAAAAGTAGTCATCCCTTTACGCTTATGGAGCTTATATTCTGGAAGGACAGAAAGACTGAACAGCTAATTAAATACTTGATTTTAATTACATTTGAAATAAATAATAAAGAGGGATAAAGTCCTAAGAAAAAATTGAGTTGGAGAATCTGATCTAGACCCGTGGTATTAGAGGATGGTGTTGACCAACAAAGTGACATTTAAGCTGATCTGAAGGCTACGAGTTGACAAAGCAAAAGAGGACAGACGTATTCAAAAAAATGTACAGACAAGTACATTAAAAAAAATGCACATTGAAGCAAATAAGAAAAACAAGTCAAAATGACTGAAATGTAAAGAGTAATAGGGAGTGGCAGATGGCAACTATGTGGCATGAGTCTAATCTAGGCAAGGACCAGATGTAATACCCTCAATTGCTTGCTACCATTTTCTAAAAAATCATGTTATTTAATAATGTATTTGTGTTAGTTCAGAAGTAAATGTTGGGAAGTAGTTACATTTTAACCTTATTTTTTAAAACATTTACATTGTGCTTTTTCTCTCATGAGTAGGAAAATGTGATGTAAAGGCATGGAAGGAAATTCTGCATGCTTTCACTGGGGAAAAGGAATATAATGCCTTACTTGTGTTGATGGATTATCTTGGCAGTTGCCCATTCCATTTGAATTTTACTGACTATAAAGCCCTGTGTGGAAAGTTCACTTGTGAAAACTGGAAAGATAAAGTCAGAGGAAACCAAACTTAGACCGTTCTGAAACTACATACCTTACTTCCTTTACCTTTTCACAGCTGGTATTCTTTTGTGCTGAATTTCCATGTGTAGAAACACTTTATCCAGTGAGCATAGTATTGGATCTCAGATGGCTTCCGTGGAGAATCCAAATTGTCTGTTCACAGAATGTGAACAAGATAAAGTATATCTCTGTAGTTATTCAGACAATAGCAAAACCTGGACTCCATGTAGTGCTAGCTTTGGAGAACCGAGTAGAAAAAGCAGTGATTTTCCTGATGCTTTAGAAAGCAGCAGGCATCTTATAGTAAATAAGTTTAGCTCTATAACTGATGGTCTTAACCATCTCTTCTCCCTTTATTTCTCCAAACAAAACTTCTTTTAAAAAGCTTCTTATATTTCTTTTGAGGAAAGACTTGTACAACCGCCACTGTTTGCCTGTGTGCATGGGTATATGTTTTAATACAAAAAAAAATTGCATCATGTTGTATACACCTTTTTGTCTTTTTCTTTTTCATTTAGTAATATATCAAGGAGGTCTTTCCAAATCAACTCAGAAAGATGGGTTTCATTTTTTTAGCAACTGTATAATATGCCACAGTGTGGATATTACAGTAATTCAATTACTGAATCCTCTATTGATGGATACTTTTGTTGTTTCGTTACCTTTTATTGTTAACAATGCTGCAGTACACATTTTTACTCTTACTCTTGCAATGATATACATTAGAAAAATTCCTAGCACTGAAATTTATCTGTCATGTACTACATGCATTTAAAACTTTGATGAGTGGCCCCAAATTGCCTAATGGAGATATTGTTCCAATTTATACTTCCTCCAGCGGTTGTTACAGGTGGCCCTCCATGTCCATGGGTTCCATGAATTCAGCCAACTGTGGATTAAAAGAATTTAGGGGAAAAAAAAGATGGTTGTATCTGTACTGAACATGCACAGATGACTTTTTCTTGTCATTATTCCCTAAACAATACAGTATAACTACTTATATAACACTTAAATTGTATTAGGTATTATAAGTAATCTAGAGATGATTTAAAGTATACAGGAAGACTGTGTAAATTATATGCAAATATCACACCATTTTATATAAGGTACTTAAGCATCCATGGTTTGTGGTGTCTACAGGGGAAGAGATGGTGTTCCTTGAATCAGTCCCCTACGAATACCGTGGGAAGACTGTACTTTACCCCACATAACTTTGCCGGCACTGGGTAGTATTAACGTTTTTAAGTTTATAACAGATTAACAGGCAAAAAGTGGTACTTCATTATTATTTTGGTTGGCATTTCTTTAATTATGAGTGAGACTGAGCATTTTTTACATTGCCTATTTGTATTTCCTACTCTTTAAATTGTTCATAATCTTGGCCCATTATGTACTAAACTACATGTTTAGTACATACATGTTACATAAACTTTTTGTATTTAACCCTTGATGTTTATGTTTGTTTGTTTATGATTATTTTTTACCATGTAGAAATTCTGAAAATTTATTTATGGTCTCTGGGTTTTATGTCTTGCATATAAAAGCTGTATACCTACTTCATCTGTGATTTCTTCAAGCCTTATGTTTTATTTTTATTATTAAATACTTGATGTTTCTGGAACTTATTCCAAATAGTGGTGGGCCCATCATCTTTTCCTAAATACTGTTTTTTTCTGTTGATTAAAAAATTTAATATACAATATTCTCATATTTACTTGGGTCATTTCTAAAATTCTCTTCTGTGTCATTGATCTTATTGTTTCTTCTTGTTTATCAAACTGTTTTACTTATTTTGTTTTCGTAGAACTCTCCATAACTGGTTGGATTAAACATCCTGATTATTCTTCAATTGTAGAATTTCTCCTGGATAAATTTTCAGTCTTACTTTTCAGGATGAATTTTAGTATTCCTTCCGGGAAATCATGTTATATTTTAGTTGAGTTAGTGCATTGATTTTACACATTTAGTTAATGAGAAATGGTATTTTTGCCAAATCAAGTTTTCCCATCTCAAAATTAAATATATTATTTCTTGAATGTTCTTCAGTAATATTACAAAACTTTATATAGATCTTGCCTCTTATTATTTCTGTTTTTGCTCTTATAAATGTGATTTTTCACTTATTTTATGAGTTATTATCTGTATATATAGTGTATATGTCTTTTTGTAAAATGTTTATAAAAAATATTTTTACAATATTAAAGATTAATATTTTATATTAAAATTAAAGAAAAGAAAATATATTTCTTTCCATTTTAAAAATATATATAATATAAAAAATATTTTACATTATATTAAGGAAAAGAAAAATGTTTTCATAAAAGAAATACTTTTATAAAATATTAAATTTTTGAGACTATCATCTTTCCAAATTCTTTTGTTATTTTATTTAGTATATTTTAGTCAGTACCCAGTTTTCTAAATAAACATTTACTTTATCTACAATAAATAATTACTTTATACTTTTTCAGTATTTATATTCTTTATTATTTTCTCATGGCTAGCATTGTCTGGAACATCAATAGGCTGATACCAAATAACCTTGCCTACTCCCTAATTTTAATTAGTATACTCTGAATGTTCACTATTAAGCATAGTTTGAGATGTATATTGTCATCTGTAATCATCAGGACTGAATGTAGCCTTTTGTCAAAATTCAATGTCTGCACGCCATCATAATGTTCTTTCTTTTTTGAATTATGAAATATGTTAATATATTAAGTGCAATGCCCTTGCATTCTGGGGTTGAAGAATACTTAGTTGTGGCATTTTGTTTTAATGTATTGATAAATTCTGTTTTATAACATTCTTTACTATTTAGATTAATATTTATAAGAGAGATATTGTTATTGTATTCACTTTTCTGCTTTGTCAGGTTTTAATATCAGTGCCATTATAGTCGCCTGTAGAATCAGTCTAAGTGTTCTGTTTCTGTCCTCTAGAGTCTCTTAATAGTCATCTTTAAAAATTTGAAAGCCCAGCTATTAAATTTAACTCTTAAATTTTCTTTCATTATTTTTATCATTATATATAAAGTTTTCTGTCACTTCTAGGAAAACAATATTTTCCTAGAAAATCATCCATTCCAAACAGTTTAAGTGAAATGCACTGAATTTTACAAAGTGCTCTTTTCTGATTCTTTTAAATTGTAGTATTTTTTCTTTTATATTCATTTAAATTGTGGTATTTTCATTTTTCTGACATTGGGTCTTGTGCTTGTGCTGTTGTACTTGTGTACAGCTATACAGATTATTTTACTTAAAGACCAGATAGTAAACATTTTAAGCTTGTAGACATATGATCTCTCTCACAACTATTCATTCAGCCCTCTTGTTATAGCTCAAGCAGCCTTAGACAATCTGTAACAAATTGATATGGCTGTTTTCCAATAAGTTTTATTTACAAAAGCAGGCAGTTGGCACATAGTTTTCCAGCTCCTTCTCTAGTCAGTAATGACCACTGTCTATTTTTGTTTGATTTTTTTTTTAAAGTAAGAGTGTTAATTTTTTTCTCAGTTTCACAATCTTTAAATCATTGGTTCTATTTTAACTTTATTAGGGCTTTCCTTTTTATTACCTTAGTTTTGTTTTATTTTTATTTTTGTAGATTCTTGAGTTAGATGCTTAATTCACTTACTACATATTCTTCTTTAGTTACGTAAGTATTTTAGGTATGATGTTTTCTCATAGTGCAGCTTTACTCTGTCCTATTATGATTTGTAGTGTTTTCATTAATTTTTGGACTTTTGCAGTTTTAATATTTCCTTTGTTTTTCAAGAAAGCCAAGATATGCAGACACACACACACATATACAGAGCATTGCCTCTCTGTGTGTGTTATTTATCATTATTATTATTATTATTTTATTTTTGAGACAGAGTTTTTGCTTTTGTTGC
This sequence comes from Piliocolobus tephrosceles, assembly GCF_002776525.5. Taxonomy (NCBI): domain Eukaryota; kingdom Metazoa; phylum Chordata; class Mammalia; order Primates; family Cercopithecidae; genus Piliocolobus; species Piliocolobus tephrosceles. The sequence goes on from NC_045438.1 coordinate 71,665,153, forward strand.
CCAGGCTGGAGTGCAATGGCAAATCTCGGCTCACTGCAACCTCCGCCTCCCAGGTTCAAGCGATTCTCTTGCCTCAGCCTCTCGAGTAGCTGGTACTACAGGCACACACCACCATGCTCGGCTAATTTTTGTATTTTTAGTATAGACTAAGTTTTGTATTTTTAGTATTTCACCATGTTTGCCAGGCTAGTCTCAAACTCCTGACCTCAGGTGATCCACCCACCTCAGCCTCCCAAAGTGCTGGAATTACAGGCGTGAGCCCCTCCTCCCAGCCTGTGTTATTTTATTCACATGTTTTACACCTGATCGTGTCATCTCATCTCACTCTGAATGTTCTTATAGTGTTTACCTAATTGGTCTCCCTTATTTCTCTCCTCCTCAGAAATCTTCAGTGGCTTACCATTTCTTTAGAAGAGAAGCCCAAGTCTTTATAATGCATCACTTCAAACTCATGCATGAAACATAATTTACTTCTGACCTTCTTAGTACCTAGTTTAAGCACATCATTGGCTCTCCTCATCCTGTTTACCTTATCGTATATTCAGTGCACCAAGCTAAGGATTAGCTTGAAACAATTCTAACTCCTTTTCTTTTATGTCATGTTCATCCTCCTTTCTAGACAGTCATCCAGTCTTGGTTTCTTTCCAGCCAACTTTCACCTTGACTTTTTTTGGTTATTTCTGTTTCCCATGCCCCCATCTTCCCCTGCAGATTGCTGTAGTGGCGGATACCTGCTCTAGTCTTAGCACAACTGTGAAGTTACCTCTCTAAAGAACAAATCTGACACTGCTTAAAAACTTAGATTGACTCCTTTTCACCTATGTTTGAGACAATGTAAAGCCTGACCCCAATCCTTTTTTCTAGCTTAATTTTCTTAATTTTTATCCCACACCCTCTGAACAGAATGCCCTCCAAACACACTGTGTGTGTTTAAGCATTCCCTCTTTAACCATTCCCAGCTTAGGTAGTTATATATCCTGCTGCCTACCTTTCACCATTTAGCAGGCTATCCCTTGTCCTTCAAGACCCACATTTTACATGTTCTTTAAAGACTTCTTTGATCAAATTATCAGATCACTGATTCATTCATTCAAGGAACGTGTAGTATCAGTATGAAGAAGGCACCCTGCCATATGTTAGCAATACAAATGTAAATAAGACATACTTTTGTCATAAATGACAATATCATAAATGTAAATAACAAAGTTTCATCTTGGTCCATATACCTCCATCATAAACACATTATATTTAATAGAAATCATTTGTATATGAGTCTGTCCTTACCAGTCTGTAAATTATCCAAAGCTCAGATTTTGTCTTAAATTTCTTTGAATTCCTAGGATCTAATATATTATAAATACGTGTTTCTTATTTAATTGACCTCTCTGATTCTTTACAATGCTTTTTTTTTTTTTTTTTTTTTTTTTTTTGGTCTGTTAGTGACTATCATGTTTCATAAATTTGTTAGGAGGTACTCTTCTTAGGAATGTAAATAATTTAGTGCAATAACAAATATGAGGTTGCTTAGCACTGAATAGTCTCATGAGGTCAAATTGTACAGCTGTACTACAAACCGGTGGAGAAAAACATCACTGCAAATATTCTTCTGTAAAAAACTTCACTCCTTATACTTTTGTGTGCAGTAGAATAACTTGAGGAGCTGATTAGATATACACATCCAAAAACTTGAAAGATGTTTAACATCATTAACTGTTAAGCAAACTTATGTTAAAACCATGGTAAGATGCCACCACACACCTATTACAATGGCTAAAATAAAAAATAATAATTATATAATGTATGGGAAGCTGGCAAGTATGGGAAGCAACTGGAACTGTCATACAATGCTGATGCAAATGCAAAATGTTAAAATTCTCCAGAAATGCTTTGGCATTTTTTATAAAATTAAACATACATTTACCATATGACCCAAAAGTTTCATTCCTGGTATTTACTTTGGAGGAATGAAATCATATTCACATATACAAAAAGCGTACATAAATGTTTATAAATGTTATGTTTATAATTGTGAAAACTGGAAACAACCCTCATGTCCTTCAGTGAGAGGTCCGATTAACAGACTGTAATGTGCCCATCTGTAGCACCGTGGAATACTACTCAGCAATAAAAAGGAATGAGCTCTTGATATATGCAACAACTTAGATGAATCTCAAAGTCATTAATCTGGGTGACAGAAACCAATTTCAAAAGTTTATATGCTTTCTGACTCAATTCATATAATGATCTCGGAGAGAGAAAACTATACTGTTGGAGTACAGATTAGTGGTAGTAGTTGGGAAAAGTTTAACTGTAAAGAAATCACATGAGGGGATTTTTTAGGGTAGAGAAACTCTTCTTGATTATGATGGTAGTTATGCAAATCTAAAACAAACGTGTGTTAAAATTCTTAGACGTGTACACTAAGTGGAAAAATAGTTTTGCTTTATAATGATTTTTAAAATCAGATTTTAAAATCAAATGAGGAACATCCCTGGGCCTCATCTCCAGGGATTCCAGTTCATTTTTTTTTTTTTTTTTTTTTTTTTTTTTTTTCTTTTTTTTTTTTTTTTTTTTTTTTGAGACTGTCACCCAGGCTGGAGTTCACTGGCGCGATCTTGGCTCACTGCAGCCTCCGCCTCCTGGGTTCAAGTGATTCTCCTGCCTTAGCCTCCTGAGTAGCTGGGACTACAGGCACACACCACCACGCCCGGCTATTTTTTTTTTTTTTTTTTTCAGTAGAGACAGAGTTTCACCGTGTTAGCCAGGATGGTCTTGATCTCCTGACCTCGTGATCTGCCCACCTCACCCTCCCAAAGTGCTGGGATTACAGGCGTGAGCCACTGTGCCTGGCCAGATTCCAGTTCATTTTTCTTGTGAGCTAAGGCAGACCACATATGGAAAATTCAGATTTGAAGATAGTTAAGAATAAAAAACCCAGACTTATTTTAAGATTGTTGTCACTTCAAGTCTGTAATAAACCAATAAAAATAAAACAATGCACATGGTATGCAAGAATAGAAGTAGAAGTGACTCCTACCTCCTCGTAGTTCCTCACAGAGACCAGAGAGATATGCCCAGTTGGTGGCCACTGGTGCTGGTTGAATGTGAAACCCATGTGATCAAGTGGGAGGTAGGTACTATGGCAGTACTCCCAAGATCCACCTGCTACTTTATAAGAAACATTTCTATCACAGATACATACTTCCCTTGTTTAACGTCTTACTGTGTCATTGGTGCCACAGCAGACCTAGCCATGTCTTACCTCAAGTGGGGTTTGACTAAGGAATCTATATTTATAAGAAGGACAGCAGAACATTTCAATGCAGGGAGTCCGCAGATAGCAGACTTCACCTAAAACCAAACAGCAATCCAGCAATATGATTTGTACAGAATATCACCTCCAACCAGTAGTTTTAGTTTCCTCTGTTGGCTTTGAATGTCCACTCTTAAATATTAGAGAAGAAATGAAGTAAATGAAATGTTTCTCCTCTCCCTACCTTTAGCCTCTGAAGGAGCTCTTAGCAAATACACCACAATTAGACTTTTTTCCATGTTCATAAGAGCTGCTTTAAGATTACAGTAACAATATCGCTTGTCTGAAAAGATGAAAGCTGAGACAATGAGATCCAATTGTAATTAGTTGTAAAGTATATGTATAAAATAATTTCTAACAGGCTGACTGCACTGCACAAGAATAAAATAAAATACACCCCCTTGAAACTTTAAGAAGCTCTCCTGGTTTATGTTTGTATATGTATTTTGTTTGGAACCCTAAAGAGGCTCAAAATGTGTAAGTTGTTATTTACTTGGCTGGCCACTAGATGGTGTGGTTTGTTAATGCATTACTTTTGGTTTTATAATTGAGGCATATTTCATGGAATGCTATTTTCTTAGATAATTTTATTAAATATTATTAACTTAGAAGTTTAAAATTTTAAGTGACCTGAGAGATAATCAGTATGGCAAAGTCTAGACTGGAACCCCAGTCCCCTAAAATCTTACTCCCTACCATTGTCCAGCCCTTAAGTAAAAAGTGTGGGGAAAAAACTGTTCAAAAAGAAGCTCTTGAATTGATCATGAGATTTTGAGACCAATAGCAAAAAAACACATGATGTGATGGCCAAACAGAAGCTTTAACTATGTAAACATTTCTTTAAATGTTAGTTTTTCATAAAAATTCTTTCTATTGTATAGTGAATCTTCAGTGAGTCTTTTAAGACCTTCTGCTACAGCAGTTACACAGGTGGCATATAAGTATACTAAATCTCACCTCTGGACTCCGATTAAGCCAAAGAACAGAAGTAATGTTACAGTAGTCCCCCCTTATCCATGGGGCATATTTCCAAGATATGAAACCACAGATACTAGTGAACTAACTTGATGGCTGTCAATTAAGATACATTTCTGTTCATGTCTTCCAATAAAAAATTTAATGCCTTTTTCCTCTTAACTATTTATCAAATATTGTAGCTGTAACTTTTGCAATTTGAAACATTAATAACACAAATTTCTTTTTTCTTCTTTGCAATTTCACGAATAGAAGATTTGTTGCTCTTACCATCAATTTTAGCAATCAGCATACAATTTTGTTTTTCTTTCCTTAAGTTGAAAACTTTCACCTTTTCACTTAAAGGAAACACTTTATGGCTTCTGTCTGGCAAATTCAAATTGCCAGCATCACTAATGTTGCACTTCAGGGCCATTATTAAGTAAAATAAGGGTGACTTGCAAACGCTGTGATACTTAAACAGTCAATCTGATAACCAAGCCTACTACTACATGACTAATGGGTGAGGAGTGTCTACAGCTTATATATGCTGAACAAAGTGATGATTCATTTTCTGGGCTGGATGGAATAGGACAGTGTGAGATTTCATCAGGCTACTCAGAAGAGCACGCAACTTAAATCATGATTTATTTATTTCTGGAATATTCTATTTAATATTTTTGGACCACAGTTGACCTCAGGTAATGGAAACCACAGAAAGCAAAACTACAGATAAGGAAGGACTACTGTATACTCACTGCACATGTGTAGTTGAGGAGCTAAAACAGATGTCAATGCTTTGCTGTCAAAGATCACCAAGAACACAGCTGTAGGTGAACAAAGCTGGATTTATTGACTTACTGCAATGAGGAACATCACAGGGGAAGCATCATGGGGATCTCAATAAGAAAGGAGAAGGCCTCAAAGGCAGTGGGTCTGGAATAAAAGTGTAAAGGCTCTGAAGTAGATATGGACTTGTCAGAAAATATACTCAGAAAAGCCAGCCATTGTGGCTGGGCTGGATGAGGTAAGGAAATGAGATTGGTTTTTGTAGGGCCTTGCACTGTAATGTCTCTGGCCTTTACTCTTAAGGAGTTAAGAAGCCACTGAGATTTAGTTTTATTTTGAATAGCATATTTTTTGAAGGCTAAGAAACACATAATACTGACTGATTGCAAAAAGGGACTTCTGGATGAAAGAGACACTTGCTTTTCACCTCTTTTCTTTTGAATTTTGTGACATATTTTGGTATTACCTATTTTTTGAGATAAGTAACATTATTTTTTATGATTTTATATAAAGCATTATATACTAAGACTTAGTAATACCTTAATGCTTAAAAATAATTTTCTGATTTCTTTGATAAAACTCATACAACAGAAATGCTAAATAACAGTTGCTTTTAAATGCTAAATAATACTCTTACACTTTCTTGGTATCTAGGTACAAAGGTCGAGAAATAAGCAAGTACGAGAATTATTCCCAGATGGTTTTAGTATTCATCATGCAGGAATGCTTCGGCAGGACAGAAATTTAGTTGAAAACTTGTTTTCTAATGGGCATATCAAAGTCCTAGTGTGTACAGCTACATTAGCCTGGGGTGTCAATCTTCCCGCCCATGCTGTTATTATTAAGGTAAGAGCTTACCTTCCTTGATATATGGATTTGTGTGTGTCTTAAAGCAAACCTCTTGGTTGATTTATTTAGAAAAATATTGTGATTTGTCTGTTTCCTTCACTTTGAATGTTATTTATAAAAGGTCAGAATTATTTTCTCCAATAAGAATCTAGTTTATATTGTGAAAATTTAACTCTATCACAGATGATGAAAGGATTAGTTAAAGTACACTTTTGAGATCTTGCCATATTTGCCTAATTTCAGTATTCAGTTCATCAGGATTATATTTGTGTGTGTTTATGTAAATTTTTGTTAACTTTTCCTCATCTAGGGAACACAAATATATGCTGCAAAAAGAGGCTCCTTTGTTGACCTTGGAATTTTAGATGTCATGCAGATATTTGGTCGAGCTGGACGACCACAATTTGACAAATTTGGGGAAGGAATCATTATAACAACGCATGATAAACTCAGCCATTACCTCACTTTGCTCACTCAACGAAACCCAATTGAGAGTCAGTTTCTGGAAAGCCTTGCAGATAACCTAAATGCGGAGGTAAGATCTAATGAGTAAAAGTTTGGAATAGAATCATCAGCCTTAAGAATGACCAAGAAAATATGTAACAAACCCGCACGTTGTGCACATGTACTCTATAACTTAAAGTATAATAAAAAATAAAAATAAAAATAAATAAAAATAAAAGAATGACCAAGAAAGATAAAGGTTGAGTTGGTTGCTATTTTGTAGTGTTTAGGATTACAGCCTATGTCATATAGTTATAAGACAAAACAGGCTGAATGGCATTATTGTTGATTAATTCAGAGGATTATAGAATGATAACTGATAAAAAACTATTGCTAAAAGACCATATTTTTAAACTATGAAGCTTTGCTAGATACCAGAAGTCTAACAAAGACTATAGAAAATATGGAAACAAATAGCAATAATAACTAATATTTGGCACTTTTACAAAGTTTTACATGAAATTTTTATTAAAGATTTAATAAAATTTATAAAACTCTTTTAGCTCTATTAGGTCAGTTGATTAACTTTGCTATACACAATGTGATTGAGCTAGATTGTGATAATTTGTTTTGCGCGTGTGTGTGTGTGTCTGTGTGTGTCTGTGTGTGACTTTTATGTTAAGATTTACATAGCAGACCCTGGAAGCGTAGGTAACATCTTAACTGATAAAGAAAATAAACATTCTTAAAATTTAGAGTATATGTATAGAACATTCAAATCAGGTTTGACTGTTTTTGTGACATTTTAAATTATAATTTGGTATTCAACACTTTGCTAGTTCAGTATTCTTTCATACCTTTAAAGTTGACTCAAACAATACTTGAAAGTAGGGAGGATGTAAATATTAAGTAAATGACTGCTTTGAAATATTTATAATCAAATACTGCTTATTATATACAAAGTCCTATATTAGGTACTTCTTAAATAGCTTATAGAAATTTAATCTAACATTCCATTCATATTATTTATAAGTCTTTTTAGAGAATGAAAAACACACTTACTAGTTCGTTTTCTCTGTTATTCCAAAAGGGGAGAAAAAGACATGAAAACACAGTGCAATAATGTTGGAAAGATAGTTCTGTAGAAGGATTCAGCAGAAGGAGAAAATAGGTTTGTCCCAGGTTATCAGGAAAGTCTTGGTTCATGAATGTGGTAAAATTTGATCCAGTGAGCGTATCTTTATTTTATGAGAAAATTGTGACTTTTAGGTGAAGTGAGTAGAGTAACAGCTTATCTAGTGCAGAAGCTCTGTGTTGGAGATAATCCACAGCCAGAATTGGGATGGTCATTCAAAGAATGGATAAGTTTTAGAAAATAATGGTTAGAGAAAATAGCACGAAAGGCCTCATTTTCTATTAGCAAAATTATAATAACATTTTTAAAAACTGAGAAATAAAATTTGAATCCAAAGGAAATATTATTATAGCTCAATTTCAATCCTACTGGCTACTATAATTGTATGGCTTAAATAATTGGGTCTTGGATTAGCAGTATCTAATGTGTGGAACAAAGTCTCTTAATGTAAAATGATAGTAGCAGTGAACTGAGGACCTGCTGTATACCAGAGAATCTGCTCAGTGCCTCACGTACATTGTCTTATTCTCTCAATACTGCTGCTGTGGAGATATTATCCTCAGAGTGATATGTAACTGACCCAAGGTCACTACATTATAACTTTTGAAACTAGTATTCAAACTCAGATCTATTTAACTCTAAACCTAGACTTTTCATTATGGCTTAGATTTCTTGTATATAAAATATAGTAAGTTAAAGGTGAATACATTTGCTTATGTTAATATATAGCATTTGCCCTCTTCTAAGGCCTATATTAAAAACAGTTTCCAAAATGGTAGCCATAATTTTTCCGACTTGCAGTAAAAGGCTTAGTTCTTTTATACACATCATGAGATGCATGTCAACGAAGACTATATCTCAAATGTAGAGGCCTTAAATCCAACGACAAGGTGTTTGAAAGTAACATTCTACAGAATTGGAATGAACTCTGTATAAAAAAGATATGTAGTATGTAAGGTGAAAGAAAGATTAACATAGTTTTGAAGAACAGACTTAAATACTAAAGTTAGATATGAAGTGATATCTTAAAATGCATGTCAAGGAAGACTATATCTCAGTAAACTTATGTCCTTAATAGCTTTTTGTAACTGGTAAAATAAACACAAGTTGGCAATGTTATACAGAAGACACAAAGTCAGTAAAATACTGCTTTTTTCTTCAAGGAACTGTTTTTCTTAGGCACCGTAAAATAGCATCACTGAAACTATTTGATCAAGGCCTGAGAAATTAAAAATAAATTAGGGCCCATACACTTATCAAATATTTATAAAGTACTTATTAAATGTGTGGTTTTCAGAAATGTCAGCTAACTATACGCATAATTCCATTTAGTGATATAAATGGTATTTAAATAACAAAACATATATCTTGACATTTTTCACCAATATAGTGAAGTGTAGCCATTGTTGAACTAACTTGCTCATATTCTAATCTGTTGGAATAGTTCCCTGTTAAAGTACATTTTCCTGTTAAGGAAACAAACTCTTAAATTATTGTTGAATATGAAATTAAATTTGACTATCTGTGAAAATCAAGTGTGAAATTGGTTTATAAAATGAATATGTGCTATGTTCTTTAGGTAATGAATTTTTAAGTCTTTTGTTTTGGTTTGTTTTGGTTTGGTTTTTTTTTTTTTTTTTTTGAGACGGAGTCTCGCTCTGTCTCCCGGGCTGGAGTGCAGTGGCTGGATCTCAGCTCACTGCAAGCTCCGCCTCCCGAGTTTACACCATTCTCCTGCCTCAGCCTCCCGAGTAGCTGGGACTACAGGCGCCCGCCACCTCGCCCAGCTAGTTTTTTTTTTGTATTTTTTAGTAGAGACGGGGTTTCACTGTGTTAGCCAGGATGGTCTCGATCTCCTGACCTCGTGATCCGCCCGTCTCGGCCTCCCAAAGTGCTGGGATTACAGGCTTGAGCCACCGCGCCCGACCTTAAGTCTTTAGATTCCCCAAATCATTGCAAGACTCTACAGTTGCACTAATTATCGTTAAGAGTCGTGCTAGATTAAGAATGTTGCCTCCATTAATATCTTTTATGTCATGAGTATCAATTCTGACTATTACTTTAGGAGAACTGGAGAAATTATTATATTAAGTTATAATTTTAATGCAAACATGTCATGAGGCACATTTGCTTATCGATGCATAATGAGACTGACTAAATAATCCTAATGCTGAAAGGTCGCAAGTCCCATCCATATATAAAGTCACTGAACTTTACACTGAGAGAAATACTGAGATTGATTAAAATTTATTCATCAGACATTTGTACATACTCTGTGCCAGCTCCCTATAGTCTGTTCTCAAACTATGTTAATCTTTCTTTCACTTTACATACTACATACATTTTTTTATACAGAGTTCATCCCATCTCTGTAGAATGTTACGTAAACACCTTGTCCTTGGATTTAAGGCATCTACAGTCTCAACGACCTTGACCTTCCTAATTCTGGCTACAGTTACTCTCCAACACAGATCTTCTGCCCTAGACAAGCTGTTGTTACTCTATTCACTTGTAAATAAAGATACTCTCGCTGGATTGTTGTGGAAATTTAAGAAATGCCTGTGCCAAGGTAGTTTATGGTAAATGATAGAGTCACTTACCATTTTCTGATAGTCTGTTGATATTCAGCCCTGTTCATACTTATTGCCAGCACTGAAATTTTAGTTAAATAATGAATAGTAGCATAGTTTTTATATATATTTACTAGCTATATATATATATATATACACACACACACACACACATGCATGCATACTCACGATGATTATAGTATTTGCTTAAGTTTTTATATGATTTCAACCATGTTTTTAAAGTACATATTCAAATAAACAATTGAGATTACCTTAAATACTAAAGTTGAATATGAACTGATACTGAGTCTTATTTCTAAATTACCAAATTTGTGTGTGGATTTTATTTTTCTCTTTTACTTAACAGAACATAAACTATCACACTGTATACTAATGCCACTTTTAGAAATGTCATGTTAGATGTTTTTCTTTAAAAGCATTTTGAATAGGTATTATGTGCTAGGCACAATGGATGGTGGGTTCATATAAGTCATTGTAGTTAGTTACATATGTTTCACCTCCATATGACCCTGGAACTTCTTGAGGCCAGGGAGCATACTCTATTTGTTACCGTATCCATTGTGCTTTACTTAGCACAGGCTTGTTACTGACTTACTATACGATTTTGAGATGAGTGAATAAATTTCAAAGACGTACTATGAAAAAATTCCTGTTTTATAAAAGGCTCCTGTGCTAAGTAGCCACTAGGTGACAGCAAATATTTACAAATACGTTTTTATTTTTTGTCACTAGGTGGCATTCAAATACTACTCTCAAAATAAGGTATAGCATCATACATTTACCTTCCTTTTTCTGAGTAGTCTTGGCCTTTTTAGTGAACATTTACAAGACTTGCTTTAGTTGATCCAGTCTTTGCTACATACTTTTTCCTTTCCTTTAATCATATCACTGGTAGCAATAGGTAATTTTTAAATGTTAATTCACTGTCTGATTTTGAAAATAATAGTAAGCTTATTTTATCCCTTATAAATTTTTCTACTCATAGGAGTTGTGTGATGTTACTTTAAAATAATATTCTAATATTATAAGGGAATGTCGGTCATTATTTTAAAGTAACATCATAAAGTCATGACGGGAATATAGGTCATATGTCTATGGTTTAATACAATTTGGTCTGTCAAATAATGAATTCACAAAGGAGAGAAACTCTCAGATTTGTAGCCATATCACCAAACTAGTTTCATTTACCTAAGCAGATTAGAAAATGTTTAACTGTTCCAGTTGTAAATCTTCATGAATTGTTGCACAACTCCCACCATGGCTCAATTTTAGTTCTTGCTACTCTTACTTTGGTGGAAAGCCTTACAGTTTACACTAAATATATATATTTACCTACATTATGGATGGCTTGGCCATTTGTAATATAAATTTAAAAGTTAGTAGACAGAATCTCCCTTACTATATTTCAACTTTTGGTCATTTCTCTGTTTTAGTAACAAATAATATATCATAATATTATAATGAAAATTATACATTACTAAATCTCATCTTCAACTAACTAAAGACAATTAACCATCCACATATCCCTTTATTTCATGAAATTAGTTATACAGAATTATAATAAAAAATTATAATGTAGGAATTAAACATGAAGGTTTTACTTTCTTTTATTTTAGGACTAAATTGAGAGGGTTTGTTTTTCCTTTTTTTCTCCTAAGCTTAATAATTTAGGTCCGGAACATCTCTTCTCCTTTAATTAAAGTCTTAGGAGGTTAAAAACAATTTCAGCCAAGAATACAGGAAAAAAAAAACAACTATGAAATTTTACAACATGGGTAAATTTTTAAAGTAAAATAAGTACCTTAAGTAAAAATAAAATTATTACCTATAGATCCATTGGCTAAGGAAATATATTTCTAAGAAACTTTTCATTGAAATTCTTTGTTAGTATCTTCTTCTAATAATTCTTTTCTCTTTGTTATGCAGCTTTTATATGCTATTGTTGTGTTTTTAAATTATTAACCTTTGATTTCATTTAATTAATATATCACAAAGCTACATTAAATGCTATATTAAAAATAATATTTTCTTTCAAGAGATAATCTGAAGAGTTATCCACTGTTTATTATGGTTCAAATGCATGAATATTTTTTCCATAGTTTAAGTTTACTGCTAAATAAAAACCACTCCCTGTTCTTGTACATGAGTTTGTTAAAGAGTATGTATTATTAATATGTATAAATCACAACAAAATCTGCTTTGTTTCGTGCAAAACAAGTGAATTTTTTATTGTATTCATATTACATCTCTTTACTCACAGTCCTGCAGATGCATATCTTTAGAGGTAAAAGCTGATGATATCCCTCTGTGGTTTTTGTGATGACAGTATACAGAATTAGGATAAAAATGAACAGAATTAACAATGTTTTGTTGTTTTTATTCTGATGCACTTAACACGTTTTTCAGTAGTGTAGTCACATAAAATGAAACTAAAATAAATTGTATACTGAATAAGAAAAAAAATAACAAAAATGTCCTTAATGCTATATAGAATTAAACTCTTTTTAAAGAAAAGTAATCATCTGCCATAATATTGAGTAAGTTCAGTTCTGAAAGATAACATTTTTCATGTATCATTCTAAATTAAATGAGGCAGGACTGATTTTAATTGGCAAAGTGTTGTGTCCAGTCACTGTGCCTACCTTTTTAAAAATACTGCACAATGATATATTTTTAAAACTTCACCTCTGACAGAATGATCTTTGATGTAATGTTTATGTTCAACTTTAATACATTAATTTTTGTCATATTTTTGATTTGCAGATTGCTCTGGGAACAGTTACTAATGTGGAAGAAGCAGTGAAGTGGATAAGTTACACTTATCTTTATGTACGGATGAGAGCAAATCCATTAGCATATGGCATCAGTCACAAGGCTTATCAGGTAGAAAATTCATTTATTAAAAAAAAAGTTCAGACCTTCTTTTTGGTTCTTTCATGACATGAGGATAGATATTTGCTTGCTGCTGTTACCTCATCTGGAAAGAGGTACCTAGAAGAAAAACAAGAGATTTAATACTTTTCAAAAAATTAGATAGGCTCCTATAGTTATTAGGCAGGCTATATTTAAATATCTTTTTCTACAAATACTTATATTAATCTTTGTACTATTATCCATGTATTCAAGTATATTTCTATTTGATATTAATATTTTGGTGTGATTTTTTAAACTATGAGAAATTTCATTTTAGAATGAATTAGGTATGAGGAAACTTATAGACCATATTTGATAATCGGCTTAGGTTATATACAATCTGTTCCTCTTATCAAGTCTCTTCTAATCCCTATTCTGAAATTTAAATATACCATTAAGGAGTTACTATCTTAACAGTTTGAGGACTGGAATCAGTTCCACTACTCAAGTTCATATACATAGACTGAGAATTAGGTGAATTTGATAGCAGTTCTTCCTATGAACTTTCCAATGGTTTACAGATTCTGTGAAATCTTGTCTTTCCCTTATAACTCAGCTTCATATATTGTAAATGTATCCTAATTGCAGATAAAATACAGTTGTTGTCTAACGAAAACATTATTCTACAATGATCATATGGATATTACTAGTATTAAGTCAAAATTCATAAAAAAGTTGAACTTTGTTCAAAATTAGAGTTTCCTCTAATTTTGCTATAACTTAGTTTTTATGTAAATCCTGTTGTGTTATATCAAAGCAGTTGCCAATTTTTAAAATTTTGTTTCTTTTATTTTTTTCTTTCCCTATGCAGTGGATTTTGCCACGGGAAAATTGAAACTTAAGGCTTGGGGGAAGAAAAATAAGAAAAGCAGCAGCAGCAATTAGTTCTGAGGCTGTTAAATCTGAAGCCATTATTAGGTTATTATACTTAGATTTACTCTACATGGGACTTAACTACCTTTCTTCTTCTCAGCTGAAATTTGTGCTAATCTTTAAATGAATGTTTAGGTTTACAGCCAAAGTGCTCTGTTATAAAATATAACTGCACTATAACCTGTAAACTTACACATGTAAAGAATATGGCACTAGTTATTCTCATCACAAGTATGAGCATTTTGAGAAGAGTCAGTGGTACTATTAAAATGTTTTGGGAACTCCCCGGAGCAAGATGGTTGAATAGGAACAGCTCCAACCTCCATCTCACAGCGCGAGCGACACAGAAGACACAGAAGGGTGATTTCTGCATTTTCAACTGAGGTGCAGACCGACACCTCACATCTCACACGGGGGTTACACCCCTGAGAAGAAGCTTCCAGAGCAAGAATCAGACAGCAGCACTCGCTGTTCAGCAATATTCTATCTTCTGCAGCCTCCGCTGCTGATACTCAAACAGGGTCTGGAGTGGACCTTAAGCAATCTCCAACAGACCTACAGCTGAGGGTCCTGACTGTTAGAAGGAAAACTAACAAACAGAAAGGACACCCACACCAAAACCCCATCAGTACGCCACCATCATCAAAGACCAAAGGCAGATAAAACCACAAAGATAGGGAAAAGCAGGGTAGAAAAGACGGAAATTCAGAAAATCAGAGCGCATCTCCCCCTCCAAAGGAACGCAGCTCATTGCCAGCAATGGATCAAAGCTGGACGGAGAATGACTCTGACGAGTTCAGAGAAGAAGGCTTCAGTCGATTAAACTCCTTAGAGCTAAAGGAGGAACTACGTACCCAGCGCAAAGAAACTAAAAATCTTGAAAAAAGAATGGAAGAATGTATAACTAGAATAATCAATGCAGAGAAGGCCATAAACGAACTGACAGAGATAAAAACCATGACACGAGAAATACGTGAAAAATACACAAGCTTCAGTAACCGACTCGATCAACCAGAAGAGAGAGTATCTATGATTGAAGATCAAATGAATGAACTGAAGCGAGAAGAAGAGAAGTCTAGAGAAAAAAAAGGAAAAAGAAATGAACAAAGCCTCCAGGAAGTATGGAATTATGTGAAAAGACCAAATCTACGTCTGATTGGTGTGCCTTAAAGTGAGGGGGAAAATGGAACCAAGTTGGAAA
Source organism: Piliocolobus tephrosceles (assembly GCF_002776525.5). Classification (NCBI taxonomy): domain Eukaryota; kingdom Metazoa; phylum Chordata; class Mammalia; order Primates; family Cercopithecidae; genus Piliocolobus; species Piliocolobus tephrosceles. The sequence goes on from NC_045438.1 coordinate 71,680,215, forward strand.
ACACTCTTCAGGATATCATCCGGGAGAACTTCCCCAACCTAGTAACGCAGACCAATATTCAAATTCAGGAAATACAAAAACGTCACAAAATACTCCTCGAGAAGAGCAACTCCAAGACACATAATTGCCAGATTCACCAAAGTTGAAATGAAGGAAAAAATCTTAAGGGCAGCCAGAGAGAAAGATCGGGTTACACACAAAGGGAAGCCCATCAGACTAACAGCAGATCTCTCGGCAGAAACTCTACAAGCCAGAAGAGTGTCGGCCAATATTCAACATTCTTAAAGAAAAGAATTTTAAACCCAGAATTTCATATCCAGCCAAACTAAGTTTCATAAGTGAAGGAGAAATAAAATCCTTTACAGACAAACAAATGCTTAGAGATTTTGTCACTACCAGGCCTGCCCTACAAGAGACCCTGAAGGAAGCACTAAACATGGAAAGGAACAACCGGTACTAGCCATTGCAAAAACATGCCAAAATGTAAAGACCATCAATGCTAAGAAGAAACTGCATCAACTAACGAGGAAAATAACCAGCTAATATCACAATGACAGGATCAAGTTCACACATAACAATATTAACCTTAAATGTAAATGGAGTAAATGGTCCAATTAAAAGACACAGGCTGGCAAATTGGATAAAGAGTTGAGACTCATCAGTCTGCTGTATTCAGGAGACCCATCTCACATGCAGAGACATACATAGGCTCAACATAAAGGGATGGAGGAAGATCTACCAAGCAAATGGAGAACAAAAAAAAGCAGGGGTTGCAATCCTAGTCTCTGATAAAACAGACTTTAAGCCATCAAAGATCAAAAGAGACAAAGAAGACCATTACATAGTGGTAAAGGGATCAATTCAACAGGAAGAGCTAATTATCCTAAATATATATACGCCCAATACAGGAGCACCCAGATTCATAAAGCAAGTCCTTAGAGATTACAAAGAGACTTAGACTCCCATACAATAATAATGGGAGACTTCAACACCCCACTGTCAACATTAGACAGATCGACGAGACAGAAAGTTAACAAGGATATCCAGGAATTGAACTCAACTCTGCACCAAGCGGACCTAATAGACATCTACAGAACTCTCCATCCCAAATCAACAGAATATACATTCTTCTCAGCACCACATCACACTTATTCCAAAATCGACCACATAGTTGGAAGTAAAGCACTCCTCAGCGAATGTGAAAGAACAGAAATTATAACAAACTGTCTCTCAGACCACAGTGCAACCAAACTAGAACTCAGGACTGAGAATCTCAATCAAAACTGCTCAACTACATGGAAACTAAACAACCTGCTCCTGAATGACTACTGGGTACATAACGAAATGAAGGCAGAAATAAAGATGTTCTTTGAAACCGATGAGAACAAAGATACAACATACCAGAATCTCTGGGACACATTTAAAGCAGTGTGTAGAGGGAAATTTATAGCACTAAATGCCCACAAGAGAAGGCTGGAAAGATCTAAAATTGACACGTTAACATCACAATTAAAAGAACTAGAGAAACTAGAGCAAACACATTCAAAAGCTAGCAGAAGGCAAGAAATAACTAAGATCAGAGCAGAACTGAAGGAGATAGAGACACAAAAACCCTCCAAAAAATCAATGAATCCAGAAGTTGGTTTTTTGAAAAGATCAACAAAATTGATAGACTGCTAGCAAGACTAATAAAGAAAAAAAAGAAGAATCAACTAGACACAGTAAAAAATGATAAAGGGGATATCACCACCAACCCCACAGAAATACAAACTACCATCAGAGAATACTATAAACACCTCTATGCAAATAAACTAGAAAACCTAGAAGAAATGAATAATTTCCTGGACACGTACACTCTTCCAAGACTAAACCAGGAAGAAGTTGAATCCCTGAATAGACCAATAGCAGGCTCTGAAATTGAGGCAATAATTAAAAGCCTACCAACCAAAAAAAGTTCAGGATCAGACGGATTCACAGCCAAATTCTACCAGAGGTAAAAAGGGGAGCTGGTACCATTCCTTCTGAAACTATTCCAATCAATAGAAAAGAAGGAATCCTTCCTAACTCATTTTATGAGGCCAGCATTGTCCTGTTACCAAAGCCTGGCAGAGACACAACAATAAAAGAGAATTTGAGACCAATATTCCTGATGAACATCGATGCAAAAATCCTCAATAAAATACTGGCCAACCGAATCCAGCAGCACATCAAAAAGCTTATCCACCATGATCAAGTGGGCTTCATCCCTGGGATGCAAGGCTGGTTCAACATATGCAAATCAATAAACGTAATCCAGCATATAAACAGAACCAAAGACAAAAACCACATGATTGTCTTAATAGATGCAAGAAAGGCCTTTGACAAAATTCCACAGCCCTTCATGCTAAAAACTCTCAATAAATTTGGTATTGATGGAACGTATCTCAAAATAGTAAGAGCTATTTATGACAAATCCACAGCCAGTAAATGGGCAAAAACTGGAAACATTCTCTTTGAAAACTGGCACAAGACAGGAATGCCCTCTCTCACCCCTCCTATTCAACATAGTGTTGGAAGTTCTGGCTAGGGCAATCAGGCAAGAGAAAGAAATAAAGGGTATTCAGTTGGGAAAAGAAGAAGTCAAATTGTCCCTGTTTGCAGATGACATGATTGTATATTTAGAAAACCCCATCATCTCAGCCCCGAATCTCCTTAAGCTGATAAGCAACTTCAGCAAAGTCTCAGGATACAAAATTAATGTGCAAAAATCACAAGCATTCTTATACACCAGTAACAGACAAACAGAGAGCCAAATCATGCATGTACTTCCATTCACAATTGCTTCAAAGAGAATAAAATAACTAGGAATCCAACTTACAAGGGATGTAAAGGACCTCTTCAAGGAGAACTACAAACCACTGCTCAGTGAAATCAAAGAGGACACAAACAAATGGAAGAACATACCATGCTCATGGATAGGAAGAATCAATATCATGAAAATTTCCGTACTGCCCAAGGTAATTTATAGATTCAATGCCATTCCCATCAAGCTACCAATGAGTTTCTTCACAGAATTGAAAAAAACTGCTTTAAAGTTCATATGGAACCAAAAAAGAGTCCGCATTGCTAAGACAATCCTAAGTCAAAAGAACAAAGCTGGAGGCATCACTCTACCTGACTTCAAACTGTACTACAAGGCTACAGTAACCAAAACAGCATGGTACTGGTACCAAAACAGAGATATAGACCAATGGAACAGAACAGAGTCCTCAGAAATAATACCACACATCTACAGCCATCTGATCTTTGACAAACCTGAGAAAAACAAGAAATGGGGAAAGGATTCCCTATTTAATAAATGGTGCTGGGAAAATTGGCTAGCAATAAGTAGAAAGCTGAAATTGGATCTTTTCCTTACTCCTTATATGAAAAATAATTCAAGATGGATTAGAGAATTAAATGTTAGACCCAAAACCATAAAAACCCTAGAAGAAAACCTAGGTAATACCATTCAGGACACAGGCATGGACAAGGACTTCATGTCTAAAACACCAAAAGCAACGGCAACAAAAGCCAAAATTGACAAATGGGATCTAATTAAACTAAAGAGCTTCTGCACAGCAAAAGAAACTACCATCAGAGTGAAAAGGCAACCTACAGAATGGGAGAACATTTTTGCAATCTACTTATCTGACAAAGGGCTAATGTCCAGAACCTACAAAGAACCCAAACAAATTTACAAGAAAAAAACAAACAACCCCATCAAAAGTGGGCAAAGGATATGAACAGACATTTCTCAAAAGAAGACATTCATACAGCCAACAGACACATGAAAAAGTGCTCATCACTGGCCATCAGAGAAATGCAAATCAAAATCGCAATGAGATACCATCTCACACCAGTTAGAATGGCAATCATTAAAAAGTCTGGAAACAACAGGTGCTGGAGAGGATATGGAGAAGTAGGAACACTTTTACACTGTTGGTGGGATTGTAAACTGGTTCAACCATTGTGGAAAACAGTATGGCGATTCCTGAAGGATCTAGAACTAGAAATACCATATGACCCAGCCATCCCATTACTGGGTATATACCCAAAGGATTATAAATCATGCTGCTATAAAGACACATACACACATATGTTTATTGTGGCACTATTCACAATAGCAAAGACTTGGAACCAACCCAAATGTCCATCAGTGACAGAGTGGATTAAGAAAATGTGGCACATATGCACCATGGAATACTATGCAGCCATAAAAAAGGATGAGTTCGTGTCCTTTGTAGGGACATGGATGCAGCTGGAAACCATCATTCTCAGAAAACTATCACAAGAACAGAAAACCAAACACTGCATGTTCTCACTCATAGGTGGGAATTGAACAATGAGATCACTTGCACTCTGGAAGTGGAACATCACACACCGGGGCCTATTATGCGGAGGCGGGAGGCGGGAGGGATGGCATTGGGAGTTATACCTGATGTAAATGACGAGTTGATGGGTGCTGTGAAGTTGATGGGTGCAGCACACCAACATGGCACATGTATACATATGTAACAAACCTGGACAGTTTGCACATGTACCCTAGAACTTAAAGTATAATAAAATAATAATAATAATAATAAATAAAATGTTTTGAAGGAATAAAGAAAAACAAAAACTGAACAATTTATTTTTATGAACTTAGCCATCTCAAAATTTGGAACAAAATAAATACATCAATTGATTTTAAAGTACTAGGTTATAATCAAAAGTCATTTGCCTATCATTTTCAAGTATAAAGACCTTTGGATACATAGTACCTTTATACTTTAGAGAATCTTGACCCTTTTTTTTTTTTTGACTTGTGTGTTTTAATGTTATTACTCAATACAAATTTGTGGCCACAAAACTCTTATGAACTAACACAGATAAAATAATTTAACATATTTTTAATGGTTTAGTAATAGGTGATTAATAAAATGGTTTTATAAGTTGAACCTGATACATATATTATCACTCATAGCAAACATTTAAGACTTTTTGTATTTGTTGATATAATTCTTAACTCCATCTTACTTCCCTGCAGCTGATATTCTTTTACTCCATTTTTCTGATTTTTTCAATTTATTTTAGCTATATTTCGTACATAAATAAGCCGCCACAAATATCTAAGTTAGAACAAATGGTACTAGTGTTAACTCATTAATTGATTTCTAGATTGTTTTACTACTCCCCCTACTCCATTGAAGGTCATATTTCACTTTACTGCTCATGACTACAGAGTGTTCCTCAATAACTGGCATGTGTATGTACACATATTTATACACAACACTATAGTAACAGGAATATTTGTTAATATCTTACATTATTTCTGCTTAGACAAAGTTTTAGATAAGTAACAGTTTTAAAACTATACAAAAATTCACTGTCGACTTTATTTACTTTTTACTTCTATTATTATTTTATGCAGAATGAGTTCTCCGATCTACAGTTATTAAAACTACTAAAACAGTAGAACTATCTTTTTGAAAGGATAACTTTGCATTTTTATTTATTCATTTATTTATTTTTAGATGGAGTCTCGCTCTGTTGCCCAGGTTGGAGTGCAGTGGCATGATCTTGGCTCACTGCAACCTCTGCCCCCTGGGTTCGGGTGATTCTCCTGCCTCAGCCTCCTGAGTAGCTGGGATTACAGGCGCACACCCCCTTACCCAGCTAATATTTGTATTTGTAGTAGAGACGGAATTTCTTCATATTCGTCAGGCTAGTCTGAAACTTCTGACCTCGTGATCCACCCACCTTGGCCTCCCAAAGTGCTGGGATTACAGATGTGAGCCACTGCGCCCGACCGGATAACTTTGCAGTTTTAAATATATCTTGATTTTGACACGGAAAGCATTCTTGCTATCATTTCTCCAAAAAACTGATAATAAAGTATGAATATGATTTGATAATTTAAAATCCCTGTTTATTTTAGTATGGGAGAAAGAAGACAAGTATTGAGTTTTTAAAATTTGATTTTTAATCTTTATGATTTTAAAGACCATAAGATCATGTAAGAATTTTAGATTCCAAAATATTGGTATCTGAAAAGAATATGCACATTTATAATTTTAATGAATTTTTAAGCTTCCTTTATTTAATGGCATAAAATATTTTCAATTATTTCGTAAATGTAGAAAAATATACTTTAAAAACTGTAATTAAAAAGTCTAACTAAAACATTAAGAAAAGTTATAATTTCCATAAATAGATATATGTTTGCAAATGGTTACTCTCTAAAGAAGTATTCAACTGTTTATATATTTTTGCCATAGATTGACCCAACATTAAGAAAGCATCGAGAACAGTTGGTCATTGAAGTTGGACGAAAACTAGACAAAGCTCAGATGATTCGTTTTGAGGAGCGAACTGGATATTTTTCCTCAACTGATTTGGGTAGAACTGCCAGCCATTACTATATTAAATACAACACCATTGAGGTATTATACTGAGTGAAACAAATGCAAATATGTTTAATTTTATATGCACATACTTTCTAGACTTCAAAGTGTGTTATTAATGCAAAATAATAAAAGCAAATAATATAACATAATCCATTTAACTTATATGAAGTCAACAGTATACCCTCAGTAAAGACAAGAAACAAAATAAAACTTCAGATACTCAGAAACCTCTTGTCATCCTATTCAATGTGTTTATCCCAAGCAGTATACACACCAAAGCCTAAAAAGTCAAGGCACATTTGCTTATACATGTAACGGTTTTCAGAAAACACCTCATGTGCTTACTAACTTTTCCCCATCTTTCCCCAAATAAACTTCTATTTGTATAGCACTTTAGATTTCTTTAAAATCTTTAAACATATTTTATCTCAGAACTGTGATCTGGTTGAGATCAATCTAACAAATTGTCTCTAGCTTTTCACTTCTTCCATCACCTATTCACATCCACTCATTTTGTCAAAGTAACTTTTTAAATTTGTTCACTTGCTAGTGTGTTACTGCCACTCTATATCCTAAACCTGTTTGCAGTTCTTTTGCAGGAACTTTAGCCCTTCTTTAGCATTTGTCTTCAATCTATGTGCCCTTTGACTGATTTTTTTCAACACCGTTTTCTGATTTTCTGTATGTCCTCACTATTAATATTTTGAGAATTTTCAGATTACATATTTTCTAGATATACATCTCTGAATTTTTTGATACATGATCAGCTTAGAATTAGTGAACTGTGCAGATTTCCACATGGCCATGCTGCAAATAAGCAAAAACCAGAATCTTATGAACTTTTTAAAGGTGTCTAATGTAAATTTTATTAACTTTTATTCATCATCCATCTTTTTCCTGCTAAAGATCTTCTATAGCTAATTATGTTCTAGGAATTTTTGTTTTGGTCTTTGATAAATTTGTTGATATTTATAAAGCAATGACTTTAAGTACTGTAACCAGACATTATAACTGCACTTTGTAATTTATAGTCACATTTGTAATTTAAAATATTTTAAATGTTTTGATTTTAATCAAATATAACACTTACTTTGGTAGACCTTTAATGAACTCTTTGATGCTCACAAAACAGAAGGTGATATCTTTGCCATAGTCTCCAAAGCAGAAGAATTTGATCAAATTAAGGTAAGATTCTTGAAATTTGAATCAAATTCATACAACATGTGTGCATTCATTCATTTATAAAAGCTTCTCATTAATTAATACCATATAAGCTGTATGGCACATCACATTTGGAATATCAGCAATGTTCTTTATTTATCAATAAGACCCACTGTCCTAGATTATAATATTACATCATACCTAACATCATTCTTTGTTCTGTACTCCACATCAAATAATTTAAATTGGTTTTGCAGTAATGAAACTGTTGAAGAGTGTAATATGAAGATTTTGGTTTATTGCAATGTAAGGCTCATGGAAGAAAATGTAAAAGTACCTGTATGATTCAAACCATAGATATGAGTGTTTCTGTACCTGTATTAATATTTAATCTTATTAACAGTGAAAACTTTAATACTTTGAATCATAGTACTTCACGGCTTTAAGCTATGAATGTGTTATACCATATAAAAATATATAACTATAATGAATGCATTTGAAGATAATTCAAGTTTGCCCTAATCCAGTTGTGCAGAGGTTTTACTCTGGTCAGATAAAATATGAAATCTCATCAATTCAAGCATAGTGAGGTCAGAAGATTTAATTTTTTGGCATATCAAATTTTTATATGTCAATGGTGAATTTAATATTGGTGATGAATAATAAAATGTAATTGTATCAGCCTCAAGATCATTTCATATTGCAGTTTTTTAGCTACCTGTGGAAAAATTATTGTTATTTAACTCTATGAAAGAAAAGTGCTGCTTTATATTAAATGGAAACTCTTACAAAGCATGCAGTGTATTTAATTTCAATGTGAAAATTTTAAATGAATCAGCCCCAAAATTCCAATAAATCCATTGATTCTTCTAGGTCAGAGAAGAGGAAATAGAGGAGTTAGATGCCTTATTAAGCAATTTTTGTGAACTCTCCACTCCTGGAGGTGTAGAGAATAGTTATGGGAAAATAAACATCTTACTTCAAACTTATATCAGCCGAGGAGAAATGGACAGTTTCTCCCTTATATCAGATTCTGCGTATGTTGCACAGGTAAGAATCTTATTCCCTTCCCTTTTCTCTTCCTTGAATATCTTTAGAGGACCAAGGTGCTAATTCATGCTATGCTATGAATGTATTGCTTTGTGACATGCTACCAAACCACCATTTTACTTAGAACTGGTTCTGCTAATTTGTAAATCTTTTATGCAATCTGTGCTCATAAAACAAGACTGGGGATGAGATTTGATGGCTGATGGCTTTTTTTGGTGTTGATGTTGTTTGTTATAAAGTTTTAAAATGATACCTGATTTTTTTTCTACTTTAAATGATGAATTTCATTTCTTTTACTTATAAAGTAAAAGAATATAAAGTACTTATAAAGAGAAAAGTTAAAGAATATTGCAAGCACAAAGAAAAGATTGTGGAACTTTTTTAGTTTTTACCAAATATTAGAAATAATAATATTTTTAATCATTAAATAAGGCATAGTAAACATATTTCCTACCATATGTTCAGTGTAATAAGTCTCTGGTTTTTACAAAAGCAATCTCTCCTCTCTACTGTTAAAACTTAAAAATTGAGGACAGAAAGAAATTTATTCCCTAAACTACAGCTCATTTAATTTATAACTTTTAAAAAATACCATGGTATAATATGTTCAAATATTTGTGTTTTTATATTCAAGCCCTCATGTGAAGTAAAGTAGGTTATGTTTTACTCTATTTTTCCTTCAAATGAAAGATTTCCCTTCTAGACATACTTTTTAAAAAAACTTACTTACCTATCAAGGCTTTTTAATTTTATTTTATTGAGTATTTCCTTTTATAAATTAAGAATAAATTAAAACTTCATTTTATTTTAAATATGGAAATGATTCTGCTGTTGTGTTGTATTTGTAATTTTGTTCAAAGACTAAATATAGAAAAGAATGTTTGTGTTAAATGAATCACTATTAATAGCCGTGAGTACTTAGGAGTGCTGTCAACATGGAATATTTACAAACACAAACCAAGACATACTGGTAAACATTTTGAATGAATGTAGTAATTTAATCAGTGTAACCAAGATACCAGGTGATGATTTCATAAATTATATAAAGTTAATATAGATGTAGTGAAAATATTTATATGTTCTTTACAGCTGCTATAGGAATAATTGTTTCTAATCTCCTTTGTTTTATATGTTTTTCTGTAAAGTAATACAATATTGTCATTTTATATTTTCTAATATTTTATGTTCTAATATTTTATATTGAAATAGTTAATCATTTAAATAAAAGGTAAAGTTTTACTGGGTTCTGGATGAATAATCTGGCAACATTTCTGCTTGCTTCAAGATTATGAAGATATTATCAGAGACTGACATAAGAATTGCTTACAATGTAAAACTTTAATTCTCTTCATGATTGGTATCCAAGAAGTCAACTTCTGATTAAGGATATCTCAAAGCATCCCTGGTTTTTCTTAAACAACCATTATAGATTTAGCATCCCTGAATGCATCAGATAAATTATATTTTATTACATTTTAAGTTTAAGCTATCAGTAATTGAACAACTACTCTCTCAACTCTGTAAAATGGTATTTTCTTCTATATTTTTTAAGCTTTCTCTTCTCAGCCCCTAAGGTAAACCTGTAGCTCAAATATTCTAGGATTCTATTTAAAGGCTTATGCTTAACTTTTCTAGACTGTACATGTTATAGACTTATTATTTTCAACCAATTTATATCATTCCAGATTAAAATGTCCTGTTTGTATCCTGTCATATGGAATTTCTCCTACTTCTTTTAGTTTTGAGGAGACAACTGTAGATCAGTAATATTAAAATGATATACTTTCAAAGACAGTTGGGAAAATTAGCCTGATAGTTTTTTATAAGAACAAGTGGGAATGAGGTAGGAAAACCTATTTGATAGATATAGTAATCAAAATTTTATTTATTGTTCTCTGGGCCTTATAAGACCCATTCAGTCATTTTTAATGGATATCAGAACTGTCCTCATACTTCTATCTACCATTTTGTACTTTAGTTTCTAATACTGAAACAAAATAGTCAAATTAGTCAAAAGACAGTGCATATCTTATATAAAATGTGAAATGAAAGCCCTTAACTCATCTGTCATTTTTGACCTCATAATTTTAGGCTGGATTGTTTGTCTGCCATTTGAAATATTTTCGGTTTTGTATGTCTTGTTTGGATTTTAACCAGATTGAACATTCTTTATTTTCAAATACAGATGTTACTGGATATTGGAAGGTATCTTTAAGTTCATTTAATAAATAATCTTTAATAAAACAATCTGCAAAGTTAATGATAGAGGAGTGGAGGCAAAATAAATGGGAGCTAGCTGTAGAAATGTGAAGAAAAAAGACTGCATTCATTATAACTTTCTATATGTCTATTAATGAAGTTAGCCTCAGACCACTGAGTCTAGAATCTCAGTTATATTTGGAGTCCTTTAGTCCTGGCTTTGAGTAGATGCTCTGACACCAACTAGCTGTGTGACCTTGGTCAAATTTTTTTACCTCTTTGAGCCCTAATATATTCATCTATAAAATCATAATATCAAATCAATTAAATGAAGTTTTTGTAAAAATTAAATGAGGCAATATATGTAAAGCAAGTTAACATATTGTTTGGTTTATAGGAAGCCAATAATATGGCCCTTTCATGTGAGTAGCTACACTAATCAGTATTTCATTTGTCACCCTTCTCTCATTAATTTTTTTTTCCCTGACTGGATCCCAGTCTTCCTTAATCCTCTAAATAGCCTTGTAAATTTAGTCATTCCACTATTCATCTAGAGGCATCCTTGTCTGTTATAGTCAGATGCCTTAACAGCCTCCTAAATAGTTTGCATGCCTTTTGTATCTTCCTACTTTGTTCCTGTTTAGAAGGTAGAACTTTCTAAGAACTTGGAAATACGGCTTCTCCTCTGAGAGTAAGCAAGTAGCATCCACATATAAAGGATAGGATTATTCTTATGTAGAAATAATAAGAATAATTAGGATTATATGCGAAAAGATATGCCCCACAATTCAAGGATGCAGCTTGACTTGAACTTCTTTTCAGAGTGAGTTTAAATAATAAATTTGTTGACAAATTTAAAAGCACATTGGGTATAACCACCAATCTCCTCCTATTATTTTTTAGAATGCGGCTAGAATTGTCCGTGCTCTTTTTGAAATTGCTCTGAGGAAACGTTGGCCTGCCATGACCTACAGGCTCCTGAATCTTAGTAAAGTCATTGACAAGAGGCTTTGGGGTTGGGCTAGCCCTTTGAGACAATTTTCAGTCCTACCACCACACATCTTAACAAGATTAGAAGAAAAAAAGCTTACTGTGGATAAGCTGAAAGACATGAGGAAAGATGAAATAGGTAAGAAAGGAAGCGAATATGTTTGAATGTATTGTTTTATGCAAATAGAATATGTTGCTAGATGTAAAAGAAGGTATTGTGAATTTACACATTAATCAAAATAAAAATTTTGCCATATTTATAAGTATTTTTCGTTTATCTAAAATCAAGCAAAAATCTCTTCATATTCAAGTGAGTCTGTTTATAGTAGTTTAAACACTATCGTAATTTTAAGAACCCTATTAATAGCTAAAGAAACCTTGATACTGACTTTAAAAACTGTGAGTTGCTAATTCAAGTTAACTATTACAAAATATTCAAACATGCCAGGTCAAGAATGTCAGCTATTCTACATAGCAAATCATAAAACAAGCAATAAAATCACCTTCTCTGAAATCCCATTTACAAGTCAGATTATATTGCTTTTTTCTGCCTGGACACATTTGTTCTATGTGATATTTTTCTGCAGGTCACATTTTGCATCATGTGAATATTGGACTGAAGGTCAAACAATGTGTTCATCAGATTCCTTCTGTTACGATGGAAGCATCCATTCAGCCCATCACAAGGACTGTCCTCCGAGTGACACTCAGCATCTATCCTGATTTCACTTGGAATGATCAGGTAGAAGTGGAAAATGCCTATATCTATGTTAAACAAAAATGTCTGTACTACAGGTTCAACTACATCTGTTCCTAAGGCATATAGAAAATCCTCTAAATGGAATATATATTGAGGATTTATGTAAAAAATTACAGCAATTAGCCGAGAATGGTGGCAGGTGCCAGCTACTCGGGAGGCTGAGGCAGGAGAATGGCGTGAACTCAAGGGGCCTGAGCTTGCCATGAGCCAAGACCGTGCCACTGCACTCCAGCCTGGGTGACAGAGCGAGACTCTGTCTCAAAAAAATAATAATAATTTAAAAACCTTACAGCAATATTTACTCTCATCCTCAACAAAACCTTGGTATATTAGTAATATGTCAACCATTGAGGTTCCTAAATTTCAACAATGAACAACAGTTTAGTGGATTCAACTCCATAGAGACTTTGCTATATTAGTTCTATCTTCTTTTATTTTCTCTACGTTATCTTCATTTTTGCCATGTCTACTTTGTCATTTTAGCCTTCCAAAAAATTCAAGATTTTTCATGGTAAAAAGAGCCATTTTTAAATCTTGATGTCTCTTAAATTAATATTCTTTCATTTTTTGAAACATTAGACTTGTAGAAAAGTATTCTGTATTTTCCCCCGATCACCTGTTTCTTTCCTGCTGAGACTACTTCCTCCATGATCTCCAAAGACCGATGGATTGCCATAATAAATAGATCTTTCTCAGTTATTTTCTTTACTTCTCTGAATATTTAACACCATACAGTTTTTCAAAATGTTCATCCTTGATTCCCATCATGTTTTTGTTTGTTTTAATTCTTTCTTCTCCATTGATAGCTTAGATATTATTGTGTATATAAAGATACACACCAGATTCTCTTTTTATTCAATCAATATCTTTTAAAGATCTATTTTTTTACCAGTTGCTATGTTAGAGATTGTAGTTACAAAGGCAAGTGAGGCTCAGTTCTTACTTTCAGTAAGCCACTGGGGGAAAACAAGTAAATCACTATTAATAGTATAGCAGTGCCTATTTTACATGTTATTGTAAAGTTCTAATTAAGTAAGTGTCTTCTGCATTACCTGATGTTTATAGATCTTTAATGTGAATGAATTTTAACAGTATGCTCTAAAATTACCCAACCTTGATTTTAACCTAATTCTACATTGGTCTTAAAGTGTCTAAATCTTTAATTTCTTTAGTTTCCTCAGTTATAAACATGCATTATAATAATAATAATAATCCTTTTTACAGAATTTTCATTGGGACTAGATTATACAAAATTATATTTAATATTTCTGTAGATATAAAGTTTCACATAAATCTAAATTTATAGTTACCCATAAACTCATACTTGAAATTTTATTTTTAATAGACTATTTTTGAAATGAGTGGAAGTTTTGTATTTCTTACACTGTCTCCTTCTTCCAATATCTGTAATAAATCTGCAGTTTGATTTAATTCATTAGTAAGACAGAGTACTTAATGATTTTAATAGTTATCTCTGTCAGGCACAATGCTGTTGACTTCAAGATTGGAAAACTTGAGTTGCCTCAAACTGAGTTAAGGACTAAAGTATATTATCTTTTATAATAAAAGGTCCACAGGTAGAATAGGCCCTAAGGATGGTTGAGTCTTCTGTTTAACAATGTCATTCAAGGACCAGGAACTTTTCACCCATTTGTTCTGCTGACACTTGTGGATATTTCTCAAATGTTTTCATGATTTATTGTTTGCATTAAACAGAGCATGGGAAATACATCCCCACTTCTCCAGCCCAGAGCATAGACCATAGACCTTTTCTTCTGTCTAACTGGGCCAGTATTTGTCATGTGCCTCTGCCTTACCACAGCAGTTGTGAGGGGAATCCCATGAGCTGATTGACTTATGCCAATCAAAATTATCCCAGAGGATGTGGTCACTTTTTCTTGAGTCACATGAGGGAGAGATGCATGCTGAACAAGACTGGGTTTCACAAGGAACAGCGAGTGAGAGAGAGAGTAAGAGAGAGAGAAAGACATTGAAATGGATAAAACAAAATATAGTATATCTATCCAATGGAATATTATTAGACAATAAAAAGGAATGAAAGCATTCATGCATGCTAAAACTTAGATGAACTGTGAAACCATCATAGTAAATTAAAAAATCCAGTCATAAAAGACTGCATATTATATGATTTTATTTAATTGAAATTTACAGAATAGGCAAATCTGTAAGGAAAAGGTAGTGACTACTAATGGGTACAAGGTTTCTTTTTGAGGTGGTAAAAATGTTCTAAGACTAGATTATGGTGATGGTTGTACAACTTTGGAAATATTTTAAAATTATTTAACTGTATACTGTAAATATTTAAATGAGTAAACTTTGTAATATAAATTGTGTATCAATAAAGCTTCTAGGGTGAGAAGATTGGATGCTATCCCTTACTTGAGTTATGATATACTATTTTTCTTCTAGGTACATGGGACAGTGGGAGAACCTTGGTGGATTTGGGTAGAAGATCCTACAAATGATCATATTTATCATTCGGAGTATTTTCTAGCTCTAAAAAAACAAGTAAGTATATATATGTGGATATATCCTTATTATTTTGCTATTCTAAAAAAATTTATGCTAACAGTTTCTGCTTTTATTTCTCTGTAATTTTATAGTACAATTAAAACTTTATTTTATGTTTTAGTTTTCTGTTAGTTTTAAAAGAATACAGTGATTAAATGTTATAGTACTGGTATATTCAGTGTGATCATGGTTTAATAACTTCAGTTACCAGTCATGTCCCACATAGTGACATTTCAGTGAACAACGGACCACATACACAACAACAGTACAATAGTGGTCCCTTAAGGTTATAATACTGTATTTTCACCTACTTTTTCTAGGTTTAAATATGTTTAGAAAGCTACGTACCATCGTATTATAATTGCCTAAAATATTCAATACAGTAACATGCTGTATGGTCACATGCTGTATGAGAGCAATAGGCTATGCCATATAGCTTAGATGTTTAGGAGGCTATACCATCTGGCTTGTCTGCATACACTGTGACATTCTTAAGACAAAATTGCCTAATGACACATTTTTCAGAATTATTCCTGTCATTAAGCAATACATTACTGGATAATCTTTACCATGGTTTAAGACATGGGTTCCAGAGGTGTGGAATATGAAAATAGGCAGGATAAATAATAATCTTAAGGGTCACATGCACAAAATACTGAATAGTATTGAATTAAAAGAGTGTTTTTTCAAATTTCTTTATAAATCACAAGACAAAGACTCAATTTGATGATATTTCTTTAACTGATGCCTCATTTGTAATTTCTGTTTTTATCAAAGAGAAAGAAAGCTTCAGGTAAGAGTCTTGGGTAGGCAACAGTAGAATTTCAGAGCAGTGTTTTGTATTCACCGCTTTTGTCTTCTTGGTTACCTTCTATTTGTACCAAGTGATTCCACTATTCCACTTTAGGTACTGATAGAACTTAACGAAAAATATTAAGTAAATAATATGGTAATTCGGTATGGTAAAAATCATAAAGTTATATAATTGAATGAATGATGTTTGGGAAATTCAGTAGTCAAATTGGTAACTTGTTAATACATGATGATATGCATATGTAAATAATATAAATTGGGCATAAAATTTTACCTTCTATCAAGTATCCTCAGAAGGGTACCATGCACAAGTTTCTAAAGTTTCTGAATATTTCAGCTATTTAGAAATTCAAGATACTTTGTCTTTAGTATATCTTGTAGAGATACCATTATCTTAACAGTAGACTAATAAGGGCTTTATGCTATTAGAATATCCTTATTTATTTTTGACTTTATTTCATATTAGGTCATTAGCAAAGAAGCTCAACTACTGGTATTTACAATCCCTATTTTTGAGCCTTTGCCTTCCCAATACTACATCCGAGCAGTGTCTGATAGATGGTTGGGTGCTGAGGCAGTATGTATTATCAACTTTCAGCATCTAATTCTACCAGAGAGACATCCTCCTCATACAGGTAACATGGTGAATGCTGATTTGAATCACTGATTTTTCCAAAATGATTGTTTTAATTAATGTTGAAAAATGTCTATGCCTTATAAAGTTTTACTTATAATCATTATAACTTCTCTGTAACTCCCTTTTTATTTCATTTGTTATTAATCATTTAATCTGTGCTCTCTGTAAAACTTTTATTTTCTCCCTTGCATTTATTCCAGTTTACTTAAACTTATTTCTAGTATGTTAAATTAACTAACATACCAGTGAGTTATGGGGAATTTTCCCCCATCTTTAGTGTTTCTACACCAAAAACAAAAAAGCTAATATTAAGGAATCATATTATGGTATCACTATGGAATGGATTTCCATATACCTCAAGTGAGTTTGTGTCCTGCAGATAACATATACCCTTTATATTAGTTTTATCCCTCTGCCCTAACATTATAAAGGGGTACATGGCAATCTTCAATATCATATAATAGTGTTTTTCACTGTCATACCTTGTAAAAATCCATTTTAAATTTTGATGACACGAACAAATACCTTTTTATTTTGACTTAATATAGAAGCAGATTTTCAGGAATAAATGTTTACAGTGATACTTTTAAGTGCCCTATGAAATACTCTATTTCAAAAAATCCTAAACTAATCTGTTAATTAACTAGTATAATAAGTTTATTTCTTCTTTTTCAGAATTCATAATTGATGAGTATTGATTTTAAGAGGGCCTTAATTTATAGAAAAATGAAAGTCCATATTTTTTCTCATATGATTCTTCCAAAGAGAAACCCTTTGTCATTTTCAGAATAAAATATAGTCCTCGCTACTTTTAATGAACTCATTATTTGGCAGTCCTTTGGGAATTGAAACAGGTCTTAACGTGACTTTAAACTTTGCCATTTTTGTCATACTTGTACCTTATTAATTATCTTAGCTTATTTTAAAGAGAGATACTTTATACTACAGCTTAATTCCACTTTGATATCTTGGCAGAACAGAACTAACAGGCTTGTCAACATAGAAAAATAATGAGATTGTAGTATCTAGTGATCTGCTCATTGAAGCGGATCTTTCTAGTTGTCTTTCATCAAATGTGCTTACATGTAATATTCAGAATCTCAGCATAAAATATATAAAAAATGTTTGGTGCTTTAATGTAAAATACCATCTTCAAACATCATTAATCTTTGAGCACAGCACTTGATCTTAATATGTGTTAGCATTATATTTCAATGTTCATTTAATCTTTTGTCTGCCAAATGACCAAGAATGTATCACCCTGTTCATATAATTAGCTGAGTTCTGACTACATTTTTAAAAACAATAAATGTACTACCATAACATCTCAGTTGATATTAGACATATACAAAGTAACCTCAATGATTCCAGGGTCTCTTTGAATATATAGTCATACCATTGAGCCCAAATGAGCCAAGAAAAATCTTCATCTTTCACTAATATAAAGCATCGTAATTTAACATCATCACTAAATATGCAATATGCAGAGTTTTTTTTTTTTTTTAGTCTTTTTAAGAACATTTCTTAGCTTTGATTAGCATTATAAGCATTAACTTGCAATGCTTCCCCTCCTTCCTTCTCGATTTTTTATTCATTTTATTTTATTTGTGAGACGGAGTTTCACTCTTTCGCCCAGGCTGAAGTGAAGTGGGGCGATCTCGGCTCACTGCAAGTGAGCAGCACCCGCCGGGTTCAAGTGATTCTCCTGCCTCAGCCTTCCCAGTAGCTGGGATTACAGGTGCCTGCCACCGCGCCCAGCTAATTTTTGTATTTTTAGTAGAGACAGGGTTTCGCCATGTTGGCCAGGCTGTTCTTGAACTCCTCAGGTGATCCATCCGCCTTGGCCTTCCGAAGTGCTAGAATTTCAGGCTTGAGCCACCGCGCCCGACCTCGATTTTTAGTGCTTCAGAAAATTTAAGAAACTTACAGTCTGGTATAGAAAGCATGTCATTAGCCCTCAGTTACCTATGTAATTAATTGAATAGAGCAGTAGGGAAAGGATAATTTTTTAAATTAACTTTTTGACTTTTAAATACATTTTTTAAGAAGAAAATTTGCCATACTTCCATTTTGAAACAGTACCGTGAACATGTGACTCAAGGTACAGACTACTGTGTTACCTTACAGATTATTTCTTCTTGTTTAAATTTGAAATGACTGGATTTCTATTTCATGAAATAATCTTGAGAGTAAAGCTGCCTTCTGGTTTTCTAACGGATACTTTCTGGATTATGGAGAATATAAGGTCTGTCGAATTCAAGGGTGTATTACTGTTTCTCTAAATCATTTTATGTTTCTAATTCCCTAGGCCTCCCATCCACATAGTAAGAAACAACTAAATCTAGTTTCTAGGTTTTCTCAGGGCAGTTTTCTTTTACTCAGTCATGCTTTGTTTTAAAACTCCCACCCTATCTTCTACCTGGAATTACCCTAAATTCATTTTACTTTCCATTGACAACAGTAGTTCACTCAACTACTCTTGCTTGGTCAGTGTCTAACAGAACAAAAGTAATTTGTTGTTAGTAACCATTTCAGTGTTGAAGTCTGCAAATGGTTTTAATTTTTTTGCCAATTGAGGCAGATTTAGGTTTTGTTCTGTAACATGCATATACTTGTTATTCAAATGACTTTCCTGATTAGGAAAAAAAGGATGTAGCATTATAGTTGGCTTATATAAAAGCATCCAGTATGTGAATATGGTAAATGTGATTATTTGCGTGACAGATTTGTTGAAATGCCAGATCTGTAATGGGTATATAAGAATTTGTGTTAAGCTTTTTCTCCCTGTCTAAGGAACTAAGGATTACTATAATCTATTCTTTACAATACAATATTCAGTATTGTGCATGTTTTTCAATTATTGTATAGCCATCCTGTTGGGTCTTTTCAGAATTACTGGATCTTCAGCCTTTACCAATCACAGCTTTGGGATGTAAAGCATATGAAGCCCTGTACAACTTCAGCCACTTTAACCCTGTACAGACACAAATATTTCATACACTGTATCACACGGATTGTAATGTCCTACTTGGAGCACCTACTGGATCGGGAAAGACTGTTGCAGCTGAATTGGCCATTTTCAGAGTCTTCAACAAATACCCTACTTCAAAGGTCTGTTGAAAGAATCATATACCTACATTTAATTAGAAAAGACATTCATAATCTCTAAACTAGACAGTTATAAATATATTAGCAGGGTCCAAAGAATAGATTTGTCACTCTCAGTGAATTTCGCAGGGGACCAGATCAGTACAGATACACCGTGAAGATATCATGGGTTTGGTTACATACTACCACAATATAGTGAATGTCACAATAAAGCAAGTCACACAAATTTTTTGGATTCCCAGTGCATATAAAAATTCTGTTTATACTATACCATAGCCTATTAGGTGTGCAATAGCTAAATATATACCTAGCTAAATTTGAGAATACTTTATTACTAAGAAATACTATCAATCATCTGAGCCTTTGGTGAGTCTTAATCTTTTTGCTAGTGAAGGGTTTTGCCTCAGTGTCAATGGCTGCTGACTGATCACGGTTGTGGCTACTGAAGGTTGGAGTAGCTGTGGCCATTTCTTTAAATAAGACAACAATGAAGTTTGCCACATTGATTGACTCTTCCTTTCATGAAAACTTTTTCTGTAGCATGTGATGCCGCCTGATAGCATTTTACCCACAATAGAACGTCTTTCAAAATGAGTCGACCCTCTCAAACCCTGCCACTGCTTTATGAACTAAGTTTATGTAATATTCTAAATTCTTATTGTAATTTCAGCAGTGGTCCTAGTGTCTTTGTCATCAGTAGATTCTATCGCAAGAAATACCTTTACTTTGCTCATCCATGAGAAGCAACTCCTCATCTGTTCATTTTATCGTGAGATTGTAACAATTCAGTTATGTCATCAGGCTCCACTTCTAATTCTAGTTCTCTTGCTGTTTCCACCACATCTGCAGTGCCTTTCTCTACTGAGGTCTTGAACCCCTCAGTCATCCATGAAGGGTGGAATCAACTTCTTCCTAACTCCTGTTAATGTTGGTATTTTGATCTCCTTCCAAGGATCATGCATGTTCTTAATGGCATCTAGAATCGTGAATTCTTTCCAGAAGGTTTTCAACTTAACTCTGCCCAGGTCCATCAGAGGAATCACTATCTATGGTAGCTATGGTCTTATGAAACATATTTCTCAAGTAAAAAGATAGGAAAGCCAAAATTACCCTTAGATCCCTGGAGTGCAGAATAGGTCTTATGTTAGCAGGCATGAAAACAACATTCATCTCTTTGTACATCTCCATCAAAACTTTGGAGTGTGATTAGATGCATTGTCAATGGAGCAGTCACACTTTGAAAAGAATCTTTTTTTCTAAGCAGTAGGTCTTAACAGTGGGCTTAAAATATTCAATAAACCATGCCCTTTAGTAGTAAATATGCTGTCATCCGGACTTTGTTGTTCCATTTATAGAGCACAGACAGAGGTGATTTAGCATAATTCTTAAGGACGCTAGGGTTTTCGGAATGGTTAAATGAGCATTGGCTTCAACTTCAAGTCACCCATTGGATTAGTCGCTAATAAGAAATTAGCTTATCCTTTGAAGCTTTGAAGCCAGTCATTGACTTCTCTCTACCTGTGAAAGTCCTTGATGGCATCCTCTTCCAATATTAGGCTATTTTGTATACATTAAAACTCTGTTGTTTATTGTAGCCACCTTCCTCAATTATCTTAGCTATATTTTCCAGATAACTTGCTGCAGCTTCTGTATCAGCACTTGCTGCTTCACCTGGCACTTTATAGAGGTGACTTCTTTCTTTAAACATTATGAAACAAGCTTCAGATTTTTCTTCTGGATTGTCCTCACCACGCTCAGCCTTCACAGAATTAAAGAGAATTTGGAGCTTGCTCTAGAGTAGGCTTTATGTTATGGAAATATCGTAGTTGATTTGATCTTCTGTCTACACCTCTCAAACTTTCTCCATATCAGGAATAAAACTGTTTCACTTTCTTACTATTCATGTGTTCAGTGAAGTAGCACTTTTCATTTCCTTCAAGAACTTGTCCTTTGCATTCAAAACTTGACTAACTCCTTGGTATTAAGAGGCCTGGCTTTTGGCCTATCTCAACTTTCGACCTGCCCTCCTCCCTAAGCTTAATCATTTCTAGCTTTTGATTTAAAGTGAGAGACATGTAACTCTTCCTTTCACTTGAACATTTAGAGGCTATTGTAGGATTATTAATTGACCTAATTTCAATACTGTTGTGTCTTAGGGAAGAAGGAAGCCTGAGGAGAAGGAAAGAGATGGGGGAACAGCTGATCAGTGGAGAAGTTAGAACACACACACTTATAATTAAGTTTGTCATCTTATATGGTATAGTTCATGACACTACAAAACAATTACAATGATAACATCAAAGATCACTGACCACAGATCACTATAACCAATATAATAATACAAAAAAAGTTAGAAATATTGGTAGAATTACCAAAATGTAACAGAGGCATGAAGTGAGCACACACTGTTGGAAAAATCAATAGAATTGCTATTGATAGAATTGCTCAATGTGGGGTTGCCACAAAACCTCCAATTTGTAAAAAACAATATCTGCAAAGTGCAGTAAAATGAGCTATACCTATATTAGGATAATTTACAGCAAGAAAATTTACCTTAAACTTTGTAGTCCTCCAGTTGAATTTCTAATGTATGTAGTGGCACAGACACATCCTTTCCTCATTGTTAGATTTCTACAATTCATAAATAATTTCACTATGAGAAACCCACTTCATAGGTATAGTTAAGCAAATACAAAATAATTCATAATCAAATCTTTTCTATATGAAGAAAATGCTAGTGCTTTAATTAATATAGTTTGATTATACATATTAAGTATAGAGTAGCTTTTATATGACTTCTACAAATGGCCATGATGTTAATTAATATTAAATAACATTACAAGTCAAGTAAGTATTGCTTTAAAGCTTTCTTGAAGCATAATTTTTAACTCTTTCCTAATATTTATTATTTTAATAAAAATTACGCATATTTAAGGTATCCAATGTGATGTTTTGATATACATTGTCAGGTGATTACTGCCATCAAGCTAATTAACATACCTGTCACTTCAAATAGTTATCTTTTTTGTGGTGAGAACACATAAAATCATATATAATGCAGTACTATTAACTATAATCATGATGCTATATATTAGGTGTCTAGTACTTACTCATTCGTCATAAATGAAACTTTATACCTGTTGACCAGTGATCTCCTCATTCCCCCTTCCTCGCCCCTGGTAACCAATATCCTACTCTTCCCTTCTATGAATCCAACTTTTAAAAATTCCATGTGTAAATGAAATTATGCAGTATTTTTCTTTCTATATCTGGCATATTTCACTTAACATAATGTCCCCAGGGCTCATCTATATTATTGAAAAGGCTGATTTCATCCTTCTTTAAAGCTGAATATTTCATTGTGTGTGTGTGTATATATATCACATATATATACATATATATGTATATATTATAATTTCTTTATCTATCTTGAGACATTTAGATTGTTTCCATATCTGGGCTATTCTAAGTAAAGCTGCAATAAACATGGTAGTGCAGATATCTCTTTAAGACACTGATCTCATTTCCTTTGGATATATACCCAAAAGTGGGATTTCTGGATAGTTCTATGCTTAATTTTTAAAGAACCTCCAAATTGTCTTCCATAATGGCTACACAATTTACATTACCACCAATCATGTACAGTAACAATTACCTTTTCTCCACATCCTCACCTACATGTGTTTTTTTCTTTTTTCTTTTCTTTTTTTTTCTTTTTTGAGGAGATAGGGTCTTGCTGTGTTGCCCAGACTAGCCTTGAACTTCTGGGCTCAAGTGATCCTCCTGCCTCAGCCTCCTGAGTAGCTGGGACTACAGGTTTGTGCCACATGCCCGGCTGTCTTTTGTCTTTTGATAATAGCCATTTTAACAGGTGTAAATGGATGTTTTATTGTGATTTTAGTTTTTATTTCCTTGATGATTAGTTATGTAGAGCAGCTTTTCATGTATCCAGTGGCCATTTGTGTGTTTTCTTTGGAAAAAAAATGTATTCAGATCTTTTGCCCACTTTTAATTGAATTATTTTGGTTTATCTGCTATTGAGTTGTGTAAGTTTCTATTTTGGATTGTAACCTTTTATCAGATACTTAGTCCCTGCTTATCCTCAGGTGATACATTCCAAAACCCTGATGGATGCCTGCAACCTGATAGTATTGAACCCAATTGGGTAGGGGGAAGTGAGGGATAAGGAGAGAATTGTTAAAGGATTCAACATTACAGCTGGGTAGAATGAATAAATTCTAGTGTTGTACACGACTGTAGAAGGACTGTAGTTAACAATAATATATAATATGGTTTCACATAGCTAGAAGAAGGATGTTGAAGATTCCCACCACAAAGAAATGATAAATGTTTGAGATGATGGATAGGCTAATTACCCTGATCTGATCACTATACATTATATGTATCAAAACATCACTGTGTATCCCATAAATATATGCAATTATTATGTGTCAAGTAAAAACAAATAAAAAGTAAAAAAAGAAGTGGTATAGTAGTACAGTACTATGTCCTTTATAAATATATATTAAGAAAAGTGTATTAAAATTTAAAAACCACATTTTCATTCATGTTTTTCACCCACAAATTTAATACCTTTTCCATCTTAACTAAGCGCTTATCATGTACTATGGCCATAATTTTTGCACTTTAAGGTGCAACATCAAAACTGGCACAAACTTCTTTTTTCTTTCTTTCTTTTTTTTTTTTTTTCTTTTTTTGAGATGGAATTTTGCTCTCGTTGCCTAGGCTGGAGTTCAATGTCGCAATCTCAGCTCACTGCAACCTCTGCCTCCTGGATTCAAGCGATTCTTCTGCCTCAGCCTCTCAAGTAGCTGGGATTACAGGCATATGCCACCACACCCAGCTAATTTTTGTATTTTTTTTAGTAGAGACGGGGTTTCTCCATGTTGTTCAGGCTAGTCTGAAACTCCTGACCTTAGGTGATCCGCCCACCTTGACCTCCCAAAGTGCTGGGATTACAGGCCCGAGCAACCGCACCCAGCCTGGCACCAATTTCTTGTGATTTCCTTCTTATGATTTCACAGATAGAATGTTTGTTCTTACCATAGATCTTAGCAGTCTCAGCATATGATTTTTTTTTCTTTTATTAAGTCAAGAACTTTCATCTTTTCACTTGAAACACCTTGCCTTTCTCTGGCAAATCCGAATTGCCAGCATCACTACTCTTGTGCTTTGGGACCATTACTAAGTAATGTAAGGGTTACTTGAACAAAAGCACTGTGATACTGCCACAGTCTTTCTAGTAAACAAGACAGTTACTAAGTGACTAATGGCTGGGGAGTGGCTACAGCCTGAATACTCTGGACAAAGGGATGATTCATGTCGCAGGCTGAATTGAATGGGACAGGTGAGATTCCATCATACTACTTAGAAGGGTACATACTTTAAAACTTATGAATTATTCCTAGAATTTTTCATTTAACATTTTTGGGCCACAGTTGACTACAAGTAATTGGAAGCATGGAAAGGGAAGGCACTAAGACAGAACTAATGTACATGGTTTGCAAATATTTTCTTTCATTTTGTCGTTTCTTTCATTTCACATTGTCTCTCTGTTGATTTTATTTATTTGTTTATTTTCTGTGTAGAAGCTTTTTAGTTTGTTGCATACCTATTTGTTTATTTTTGCTTTTGATTCCATGTCCCAAAAATCATTGCCAAGACCAACATTGAGGAGCTTTTTCCTTATGTTTTCTTGTAAGAATTTTGTCATTTTAGATCTTATATTTAATTATTTAATCCATTGTGAGTTAATTTTTGCATGTGGTATATGGCAGTAGTTCTTTTACTTGTGAATATACAGTCTTCCCAACATCATTTATTGAAGAGAATATCTTTTCCTTATTGTATGTATGCTTCAGGCCCTTGTTGAAGATTAGTTGGACCTTGTATGTGTGGGTTGATTTCTGGGCTCTCTTTTCTGTTCCACTGATCTGTGTGCCTCTTTTAATCTCAGGTCCATATTTCCATACTATTATGATTACTGTAGCTTTGTAATATAATTTGAAACCAGGATGTGATGCCTCTGACTGGTTTTCTTTCTTAAAATTGCTTTGGCTATTCAAGGTCTTTGTGCTTCCTTGTGAATTTTAGGATTTTTTTTTTTTTTTTTTTTTTTCTGTTTCTGTGAAAAATGTCATTGGAATTCTGATAAGGATTGCATTTAAACTGAAGATTACTTTGGGTTGTATGACCATGTCTACAATATTAATTATTCCAGTCCGTGAACATGGGATATCTTCTCATTTATTTGTGTTTTCTTCTGTTTCTCTTCAATGTTTTATAGTTTTCATGTACGGATTTTTTACATCTTTAGTTAAATTTATTCCTAAGTACTTTATTCTTTTTGATGCTATTGTAAGTGGGGCTGTCTTCTTGATTTTTTTTTTTTTTTGATAGTTTGCTAATAGTATATATTCTACTGGTTTATATATGTTGACTTTGTGTCCTTCAACCATACTGAATTTGTTTATTAATTCTAACAGTTTTTTTATGTAGTTTTCTTCTTGATTTTGTGAGTACATCACACTAAAATAGAAATATTTACAGAGATGTTGCGTTGGAATTATGGGCTAGTTTCTTCATCGTTTATGATTTCAGAAATGTTTTAACATCCCTTTGTAGTGTTTCCGAATTAGTGGCTTTTCTTCCCTACTTAACCCTAAGTTTTCCTACTTTTCAGTCTCTCTAATATGTGGTTATTGATCTCTAGAGACATGTTAAATATAACAGTAGAGCTCTACTCTAAATTAGACACACAGGAATAAATTTTGTATAGATTTGGATTACTATAGACCAGCTTTTATTTGTTTTTTTGAAACCTAAAGTGTACTAGTAGCGTCTTCATAAAATCTGCAATAAAATTTAAACAATAGTTTATTTCTCTTCAAAGCTTCAACATCAGTACGTTTATTCATGAGTTACATACAACTCAAATAAACATTAATCATAACAATGGAAAAAAGAACATTATTTTCATCAGAACCCTAATTTTCTCTATAATGTATTATCTTATAATTTTTTTATTTGTTTTTATTATGTAGAATATAATTTCATAGTAAAATGCCTAAGGAAAATACCTCTGATGCTTTTTTAAAGTAATTTAAATTCATCTATGTTAATATTTTTTATGAATGGAATGTTTGTGATATGTTACATTTCTGTCTTATTTTGGATAAATGTAGTTTAAGTTAATGACTTTTTCCCATTGATATAAAAATTGGGGTATTCAGAATTGAAAGATATGTTTTAAAACCACACTGTCATATTTTGACAAATTTTTTGGAGTTTACTTTTATTTGAAAATGCTATCACTATTTTCATAAGAGTATTTTTGGCTATTCTCCCCTTTTTAGGCGGTATATATTGCACCCCTAAAAGCCCTAGTACGTGAAAGAATGGATGATTGGAAAGTTAGAATAGAAGAAAAACTTGGTAAAAAGTAAGTTCTTACTTTCACTCAAAAGATATGCTTTGAATTGACTAAAAGGACCAGGAAATAAGAGTTGAATAAAACTGTTGAATGGTTTTACAGTGATTTTCATAGTGTTTTATTTAACTGCTGAATGGCTTTGCAATGATTTTTATAGTCTTTTATTTTAAGATATGTACCTACTATTAAAATATCAATATTCTCATTGTTTTAAGATTGATAATGAAATCTCCTAAATTACTTAATGTGAGTACTTTTATTTGGCAGGATAACTTTTTCAAAATATTTTCATTCTAAAACAAAACAAAAATAAGTTCTGTCTCCCTGTTTTTTTCATATTATGCCGAGTAGCTTCCAGAAACTGCTTGGAAGGCATTTTGCATGTAAATTATTTAAGAAAAAGTGGAAGTTCTTTGAAAAACATGATATGGGGTTTTTTTCATTAATAATTTAATATACTGCAGGGTTATTCATTGCAGTATTATTTTTAATAGCAAAAGATTACAGAGAAATGAATTTCCAATAGAGCATCAGTAAGTAAATTATAGTACATCACACAATAAAAAATATTGTATTACTCTGTAGAAAAACAAAAAACTAAATGAGTTATTTTTATATGGAAAGAATGATCTCCAAAGATAATGTAAAACAAAAAAAAAAAATTAAAGTATCCTAGCTTATGTTTTTGCAAAATGATAAAGAATATGAATATGTGGTTATTTTCAGAATGAGAACTAGCTATCCATATGATAGGGATGTTATAGAGACTATTCCCTATATTCTTTGAACCATGTGAATATATTCCATATTCAAAATAGCGTATAAAATGTAAATCTTTAAAATAAATGAGAATAAGTAAATACTCTTTGAACATTATGCTCAGAGGAACCAATTTTGCCCTTTTTCTTTTCTTCCAAGTCTTAATACAGATAGAAATTATATTAGACTGGGTGTGGTGACTCATGCCTGTAACTTTGGCACTTTGGGAGGCTGAGGCAGGTGATCATCTGAGGAAAGGAGTTGGAGACTAGCCTGGCCAACATAGTGAAATCCCATCTTTACTAAAAATGAAAAAGGAGCTGTGCATGGTGGTGTATGCCTGTAATCCCAGCTACTTGGAGACAGGAGAATCACTTGAACCCGGGAGGTAGAGGTTTCTGTGAGCTGAGATCAAGCCGCTATACTCTAGCCTGGGTGACAAAATGAGACTCTGTCTCAAAAAAAAAAAAAAAATGAAACGAAATTATTTTAGTAATTACTTAATATTTGGTGTTAGCCTAGAGCTAATCCTATGTAATTAGGAATTCTTAGGTAATTCCTCTAGATCTACATAGGTTTTTCTTTTCCTTTTCTCTCACTATATGACTGTGATCTGCTTAGAATGAGTTGGTACATATTTGCTCTGACTTACCTTGTTTTCATCCTAATACGTTTCATTTTGGTATAAAATCTATAGAAAATTCCAATCTAAGGAAAGAAATGAGCTTGCACACAATCTAAATTACACATAATTTTAATTAAATTTACACATAATCCTAAATATTCTTAATGAATGCCTTTTTTGTCTCCATAAAGTAACACTTTCCTTCATTACAAAAAAATTTATTCCAATATAGGGACAAGGGACTTTATAAAATCACCTAGGAGGGAGTTTCTATAAACATAATTAAAGCAAAGTTAGATATCCTTGCATATCTGTATAAAAATTAGATATGTCAGTGATTGGAATTTATATGACCTTCATTTTATGGCAAGAAATTTTCTTAGAGTTCTTAAGAAATGTACATTTTGGACTCAACTTGGAAAATTTCAAAAATCAAAGGTAGGTAAAGTAATTTTAAGCCTTATAAAATTTTGTTTTAAAAGAGATAGATTTTTGCGTTTAGAAGGTTGTTTGTTACCTGAAAATGTTCTGGGTTCATTTTTATATTTGCCTCCAGAGTTATTGAACTAACAGGGGATGTGACTCCTGATATGAAATCCATTGCCAAGGCTGACCTTATTGTCACTACGCCAGAGAAGTGGGATGGAGTCAGCAGAAGCTGGCAAAATAGGAGCTATGTTCAGCAAGTCACTATTCTCATCATAGATGAGATCCATCTGCTTGGTAGGTACCACTGTATCTAAAGCCAGTTTACAAACTTTAACTTTCTAAAATATTAATTATTAGTATTTTTAATTTGCATGTAATAATCATGTATATTTATGGGGTACAATGCAATTTTTTGATATATGTATATAATGTAGAATTATTAAATCAAACTAATTAACATATCTATCACCTTACGTATAAATTGGGGTGAAACATAAAAAATTTTCTCTTAGTGTATTAATCTGTTCTCACATTGCAATGAAGCAATACCTGAGACTGGGTAATTTATTTTTAAAAAGAAGTTTAATTGACTCAAGATTCTACAGGGTGTACAGTAAACGTAGTAGCTCCTGCTTCTGAGGAGGCCTCAGGAAGCTTTCAATCATGACTGAAGGTAAAGCAGCAGAGAGCTTCTTACATGGCAAGAACAGGAACAAGAGAGCGAGGTAGTGGGGGAGGTGCTACACTCTTTTAAACAACCAAATCTCATGAGAATTCACTCACTGTCATGAGAATAGCACCAAGAGGATGGTGCTAAGCCATTTAGGAGAAACCGCCCCCATGATCCTATCACATCCAACCAAGCCCCACCTCCAACATTGGAGATTACAGTTCAACATGCAATTAGGAATTCTACAATTTAGTAATTTTGAAATATACAATATATTATTATTAACTGTTGTCACACTGCTGTACAATTGATCAGACAAACTTACTTCTCCTGTCTAACTGAAACATTGTACCCTTTGACCACCATCTCTCTATTCCCTTCTCTTGTGACTCTAACCCATGCCCCTGGAAGTAACTACGTTTCTTCTCTTTACTTCCATGAGGTCAGTTTTTTTTAATTCAACATCTAAGTGACATCATGCACTGGGAGTGGGATTGCTGAATCCTTTGGTAGTTCTGTCTTTAGTTTTCCTTTTTTTTTTTTTTTTTTTTTGAGGAAGCTACAAACTTTTCCTTTTGTGGTTGCAGTGGCCAACACAGACTTGTTAAATGATTAACATTGATTTTTCCTTATTTTCTAGGTGAGGAAAGAGGCCCTGTTCTAGAGGTCATTGTATCTCGAACAAATTTTATCTCATCACACACAGAAAAGCCTGTTAGAATAGTTGGACTGTCTACTGCATTAGCTAATGCCAGAGACCTTGCTGACTGGCTCAATATTAAGCAGGTATGTAGAAAATTGATAAATTATGCATTTATTTAGTAGTGTGACTTTGATGGTTCCTTTAAAGCGATATAATAACATTATAAAATTCAATCTAAAAATTGAAAATGGTCTCTCTCTCTCATATTTACTCTAGATGGGCTTGTTTAACTTCCGACCATCAGTACGCCCAGTTCCACTGGAAGTTCACATTCAGGGCTTTCCAGGTCAACATTACTGTCCTCGTATGGCTAGTATGAACAAGCCTGCATTTCAGGGTAAGCTTCAGATTCTTGGAATAAAATAGTAACCATTGTTTATGGTAGCTATCAAATGTCTTCTAATTGGTGTTGGTTTCTTTGAAAGGATGATACTGGTCCAGCTTCTACAAATATCTCAAACTGTTTGTCTCAAATGTTAAGGAATGCAAATGTATGTTAAATTACCTATTGAAAATTGGAGAGATTTCACAAATGGTAATGACTTTGTAGAAAAATAAAAGTATGTAATTTTAAAAAGTTATCAGAGTTTTCTTAATATTAATCAAAGTGTTTTTATGATAGTAGCTTGAACAAATGAGAAATGGAAGCTACAAGTCAAAAACATCTCATAGTCATTTTTATGAGAAATCATAAAACTTAGAAATTTCAGTACTTTAGTACAGTGCTTCTGTTTTTAGTTTTTCCTCTTCTAACAAATTAGGCAAGCAAACAGGAAAGATTTAAGAATAGTACTCCGATTTTATTGAAACATGTTTTATTTGGGCTGCATAAAGAATATTTATTATATCAATTAAAAATAACCTCAACAATAAATTCTCAAATGTGAACTGCTGTTGATTGTGTGGTGACAGTTGTGAGGTGACTTTTTAGCTGCTGTAATTAGCCTTATGACAGAAGCAAAGTATTGATTGTGAACTAGAGACCAATTTTGGCAGTTCAGATTATTTACACCTCCACAGAAGCATTGTACAAAATCACTAATGAACGATAAATCTGCCATGAGCTGTTCAGCCACACCTGTTCTTTCAGCAGCAAAAATCCATTAAATGTTGAAGCTTAAAGAAAGACAGAGATCCATTTATATTTATGTGTCCAAATGATACCAATATTATACTAATATGTGTATTTTAAATGGTGTATCTCTAATATGATTTATCAAACTTTATCATTTACATTTGATAACATTCTGATAAACAATAAAAAGAATGAGAAATAAATGAGTTTATTTTTCATAATATATATTGTTGAAATTGTGTATATCTATATGGAATGACTGCATACCATTGATGGAAAGGAAGCGTTTGTGTTGTATAAATCAATAGTAAATAACTAAAATACTTACACTTCCATAGATATGGTATCAGCACAGCAGCTATACTTATGTACTATTTATTATACCTGTAGTGATTACTATATTTCTTTGAGTTTAGAAATATGATTGTGTGATAGCTTTATTTCTCATAGTTAGAATGTAAATAAAGTCAAGGTCATGTCAACATTTCCATTATAAACCTTGTTTCGCATCCCATAAAAAGAAATTCTGCAGCTCACATTTCAAACAAGAAATTACAAAGCAGTTGAACTTTTTATATAAAATTTTTACATGTCTCTGACTGTTTTAAGAGAGTTGTGTAGACATAAATATATATTCTACTCGTGGCATCTTATCAGCTTTTTGGAGCCTATGTAAAGCAAAAAAAAAAAAAAACTCATTTCAATATAAGCCAAGTGATTTATGTGGCTCTTTAATTATTTTTAAAGATTTGATGTACAAACTTGCCTTCAGTCTTGTTACTCTGGTTTGTGTTGACCAGGGTCATCTCATCTTCATTGTGTTGACTACCATGTCCCATTACTCAGATACTCATTCAGGCATAGTATTCTCTTCAGCCCTCTTCTACATTCTCTTGTCTGCCCTTCTTACACATACGCTTTTAGAAAAACAGAGGGAAAACTTTCTTCTGATGTATCTCTTAACCTGTTTACTGGTACAAACTCTCCTGATTTTTCTATCACTGATAACAAAAATAAAAGGTACTTTTTGTGGTCTTTTCAGACATTTTCCATCACCTGGCAGGACTTGGTTTTCTCACCAGACCCCAGGACCAATTAACTCTGTAATATCACTGCTTAGGCAAACATAAATAGCGAAGAAACACAACTTAGCACAGAAAACTCAATCTAAGATTCAGTATCTATGTATAGCTCTTAATGGAGAGTCTCAATCTTTAAATTTCTCCTTCCTTGGCAGCTCAGAATAGAACTTGGACCCAGCATAGTTAAATCTTTTCTGAGGCAATATACTCTCTAGGAAGGGCCATCAACTTTTCTTTTCCTATTAATCTGTCTAATATGCTTCTAGATCTGTGTAGTACCTACAATAATGCCAGATTTCATGCCTAAATTGTTTCCATCATTAGTTTTCAAGTATCCATTTGATGTCCTACTGAAATTCATATTCTGGGGTTAAGTAGCTTTCCATTTTATTTCCCACAACTTTTCAACAGCAATTAGAAGCCATTCTCCCGCCAAACCTGTTTTGATATTTGTCTCATCAAGACGTCAAACTCGTCTTACTGCTTTGGAATTGATCGCCTTCCTGGCTACTGAAGAAGATCCAAAACAGTGGTTAAACATGGATGAAAGAGAGGTAAGCACCATCTTTTATCTTCTACTACTTATACGTTTCAGGTTATATTGTATTAGAGTGAACATTAAGTATGTAATTATAGGGAAAGAATAAATCCTTAATACTGCCACCTTACCACACTATTAATATTCTGATATAGTTTGTTCTAGTATAGTCCCACTTAATGTTTATTTTGTATATTTGTATTTGTATCTTTTTCCTTTAACATTATCACCTATGTATGTTGTAACATTCAACCATTTTCATATTCTTTGAGTATTCACTGCCCTCACTGAAGTTAAAATCAATTTTGCAAAGTTTGGATTTTTAAAAATATATAATAATCTTTTTTTAATTTTAGGAAGCACTAACATATAAAAATTTAAAACCTGCTTTATCGTTTCCCTAAGTAATAACCACCAGTAAAATTTTAAGTTATAATTTTTGTGTCTATGCAGTTATATTCCATTATGCAACTATTTCGTAGTGGTTTTCTCCTGTAATTTAATAATCATGCATCTTTATTACTGTAGATTTTTCTCTGTTTAAAATTATATTCTCAGTATAGAGTTCTAAAAATAAAATTAGTGGGTCAAATGATGTGAATATTTTTACAGCTTTTTCAGGTACACTGCTAATTACTTTCCAAAAGAACTGTACTTGTTGGAGTCATCACCACTGATGTATGAATTATCAAAAGTGTATGATAGTAACAGTTTTACTGCATCCTCATTTGTTGCAACTTATTGATAGATAAAATATTATCTTAATGTATGCCTTGATTTTTGTATGGTTGAACATTTTTTTACATATATTTACTAGTTGTCTTCTTTTTTCCTTGTTGCCTCTTCATTTCTTTTGGTCTTTCATCTATTCCAGTACAGCATTTATTTTGTAGATTTGTGTGAGAGATTTGCCAAATTTAGAAAAATATATACATATATATAATTTTATATATTACTTTTCTCCATATGTATGTATTTCTATACATATATATATATTAATCTTTCGCCTGCTGTATTAGGTAACTTTGCTAGTCTTTTTATCGTGGTGTCTTTTTACGAATAGAAGACTTTACATTTTATGCAATCTAGTTTGTTAGTATGGTCCTTTTTGATTCTTTATACTACATCTAAATATAGATATTCCTCCTCCTCTCTATAGATTTAATATATAATGATTGTTCTTTCTTACACTTTTCCAGTTTTGAAAAATATTTTCCTAAATGGAGTTACAGTGAAAACAGATGAAATCAGTAGCATAATTGTTGAGTTGTGATCTCGCCACCTACCCTCTTCCGTGTTCCCACTTTGTAATCTCATGCAGGCTAAAGAAGAGCAGTGCTCTTCAGCATCAGTAAAAAACAATGTTCCGAACCCACTGGTGTCCAGGATTAACAGTTTGCATATTTCTCCCCTTCTACTTCTATGACTCATTTAGAGTTAGTAGGACCGTTGGATAGTACTCTATATCTTACATTATTGTGTAATGGTTAACTGATATTTCAGAATGGTTTTGCTTAGTTCCCTAAATGACCTTATTCACGAACAGACTCATAAATTAGCTTAATATGCGGACTATCAAATGACTGCTTGAAGTAGAGTAATAGTGATCATTTTATCTTTTAAATTTTATCTTTGTTTACTTAATGTTACTTGTATGGATATACCAGATATTTAAGAAACTAATTTATGTTCAAAATAATGTTGTTAAAAGATTTTTTTATCCTGTATTGTTTAATTGATATCTGAATAATCATCCTATTGTGTCTAAGGCAGTGTCATAACTTAGGAGACAAATGATGAAAAATAGATGTACAAAATATTGATGACTCAGTTTATATGCAGTATCTCTCTAGGCTTAATTTTATTTTATACGTTATCCTAAAAGTCTTCCAAATGGACACTTTTCTTTGAAGTCAAGATACAATGTACAAACCTACTAAGCACACTTTGGGATGTTTGCTTATAGTATATAGACATTGTGCATTTAGCACATATGTGACTCACATTAACTTCAAATGTGAACCTCATGTGCTAATATCAGGTATAGTACACTTCCACTGTGTTTCTTTTTATTATTATTATTTTAATGTATGAGACCTAAAGAATTGTAGATAGCTCAGACATTGTGTAGAATTACTTATCTGTTTCATATTTTTTTTTTGATCAGCAGAAAACTATCAACAAGGCTAGGTAGAAACTATAGAATATACTCTCGTGGTTTCTACTGTTGTAGATTTTCACTGCTAAAATAGAACACCTAGAAAACATTTTGTATGTGTATAATATGTTTATTATAAATGTATTGTATTAACAAATATTTGTTATAACTGTATTATTTTTATATTTTTTTCTTCAACTTTTAAGTTCTGGGTGGGGTATATAAATAGGATATGCAGGTTTGTTACATAGGTGTATTAGTCCGTTTTCATACTGCTATAAAGAACTACCTGAGACTGGGTAATTTATAAAGGAAAGAGGTTTAATTGACTCACAGTTCAGCCTGGCTGGGGGGGGGTGGGTTCAGGAAACTTACAATCATGGTGGAAGAAGAAGGGGAAGCAAGACCCCTACCTCACAAGGCAGCAGGTAGTGGAAGTACTGAGCGAAAGGGAAGAGCCCCTTATAAAACCATCAGATCTTGTGAGAACTCACACACTATCACAAGAACAGCGTGGGGGAAATGGCCCCAGTGATTCAATTACCTCCACCTGGTCTCTCCCTTGACATGTGGGGATTATGGAGATTACAGTTAAAGATGAGATTTGGGTGAGGGTCACTAAGACCAACCATATCAATAAGTAAACTTGTGCCAGGATGGTTTGCTTCACAGATCAATCCATCACCTAGGTATTAAGCCCAGCATCCGTTAGCTATTCTTCCTGATATTCTCCCTCCCACCATCCCCAAGAGGCCCCAGTGTATGTTGTTCCCTCCATGTGTCCATGTGTTCTCATTGTTCAGCTCCCACTTATAAGTGAGAGCATGGGGTGTTTGGTTTTCTGTTCCTGCACTAGTTTGCTGAGAATAACAGCTTCCACCTCCATCCATGCCCCTGCAAAGGACATGATCTCATTTCTTTTCATGGCTGCATGGTATTCCATGGTGTATATGTACCACGTTTTCTTTATCCAGTCTATCACTGATGGGCATTTGGGTTGATTCCGTGCCTTTGCTATTGTGAATAGTGCTACAGTGAACATACATGTGCACGTATCTTTATAATAGAATGATTTCTGTTCCTTTGGGTATATGCCCAGTAATGGGATTTCTAGGTCAGATGGTATTTCTGCCTCTAGATCCTTGAGGAACTGCCACACTGTCTTCCACAATGGTCGAACTAATGTACATTCCCACCAACAGTGTAAAAGTGTTACTTTTTCTCCACAACTTTGCCTGCCTCTCTTATTTCTGGACTTTTTCATAACTGCCATTCTGACTGATGTGAGATGGTATCTCACTATGGTTTTGATTTGCATTTCTCTAATGATCAGTGATGCTGAGCCTTTTTTCTTATGTTTGTTGGCCCCCTGAATATCTTCTTTTGAGAAGTATCTGTTCATATCCTTTGCTCACTTTTTAATGGGGTTTCTTTTTTCTTGTAAATTTGTTTAAGTTCCTTGTAGATTCTGGAAATTAAATTTGTTGGTTTTATTATTGTATTTATTAACGTAAGTATTTGTTATAAATGTACTGTTTATTTAAATGTAGTATAAAATAGGACAGCTAGATGTCATTTCCAGACATTTTGTTTTACCACGTCCATCTCAAGAATAAGGCAAACTGTGCTTTGTTCTACTACTGACTCTAAAAGCAATCACCTTTAAAATGAAAATTTCAGAGGGTTTACAATTGATTACTATGTAAATTCAGTGTGATTATACTGAAGCATACTATAAAGCAGGTGTTTTAGTTGTTGAACCCCTAAGTAATTAGCCCTAAATAATAATAGGAGAACTTTTTAACATTTTAATCTTTGTGTGGGTTACTTTCTGTAATATTCTGGGCAGGAGGCTTAGCAGTTGCTTCCATTGCTGCTCCTTGTGTAGTGTTAAATTGATGTTCTGTGGCAGGACGTGGGTAATTGGTTAAGACTCCAGTGTTGACAACTTGAACATTCAGAGGAAGCACAGCAACAGTTATCCTGGCAACTATGAAACAGTGTGTCTGGCATAGAACAACATTCAAATTATTCTGCTGTTGAATGACCTTAAGTCAGGAACTGTCTATAGATATTTGGGCTGGGGGCATGGAGAATAAAGAAAGCTAGGGTAAATCACAAGAGGCTAGAGAGAGAATATGACTAAGAAGAGTATATGTGTTCTCATTAATTTATTGGCAAAGGCAAAAAGAGTTATTCATCTATCTTCTTAATCCAGTATAGTTTCAAAGCATTAGGAAGCAGAAAGACACCTTCAAGTGTATCATTGATGTAAAATTATACTGCGTCAGGAAACCCCAAAGGAAATACCTTTCCATATTGTCATTAGGAATCCTTATTGCAGTGGTTTCAAAAATTTGTGGATATATGCTACCATGTGACCTGGATTCTGCTACTTCTGCCACTAACCTCAAACTATTATTGGGTCTTTGCATCACTTTCTCAAGCTTCAAGTCAAGACAGAAAGAGTTGAATGCCTGAGTTTCCATCTCTGGCATGCAGCAGAAAAAAGGAATCTTCTCCCTTCTTTGGCTTTTGTTTTAGGAGGTGACATTCAGATACTGGCTGCCCATAAACAACAAAGGTCCACTATGGCCCTTTCACTCCACAATCTCATACATACACTATTTTTCCTATACCTACACTTAATTTAAATAATTTTTTCTGGCAATGCAAGTCTCTTTCATTTAACCCAAATCCACTCATCCCTCTCCAAGGAAAGACAACTAAAAATTTCATCAACTCCATTTAGCACTTAGTCCTGGATCTCTTGCTTATATCTAGCCACCCTCTAGTTATTTTGCAAGCCCCTCTCAATATTCTCTAGTCAGTGGACTAGAGTGTACAGTTACAACTAACCATGCCGTATTCAACAGTAAAAGAGAGTTAATTAAAATATGTTAGTTAAAAGAGGTTGATATGTAAGATAGCAAGGGAAAAAGATTAGAGACCACTATGTATTTCTGCAACTAGTCAGGGGGCCAAATAGAGATTTATGATTCGTTTTCTCTACCATACATCATCTGTACATTTTTTTCTTCAACCAGTCACTAAGCTAATCAAGGCTGTTTATCCAGTGGAGTGACCAAAAGCATACATTCCTGATAGATTGAAAATTGCAAATTTATATATGTTTAATATATAGAATTGTGAAATCTTAATTTTTCAAATGGATACAGTAGTGTCAGATTTATTTACTGTCTATTCAAATTTCTCTCCCCTTATTATAAGACAATAGCCCAATTTCTTCATCAGGATCGGTTTCCCAGAGTATCCTGAGACCAGATTTTGTTTGTTCATCCAAGAACCTGAGAGCCTGAAGTAGTCATATGGCTGTTTCAATTTCCAAGTAAACTGTTAATCCTTTGGATAATAAGCCTCCAAAGTAGCAAAGCTAGAGTTATAGGGAAGAGAAGCAAAAGTTTTCAAGTGGTTTCTTACCTATGATTTCAAAAGACATCCATACACCTTGAGTACTTGGTTCCTGGAACTGTATATTCTGGCAGTAGGACAAATAGCATCATTGATGATTACTAGTTCAGAGGCTACACCTCATCCTACAGGATAGTACC
The DNA here is from genome assembly GCF_002776525.5 of Piliocolobus tephrosceles. Lineage (NCBI taxonomy): Eukaryota > Metazoa > Chordata > Mammalia > Primates > Cercopithecidae > Piliocolobus > Piliocolobus tephrosceles. The sequence goes on from NC_045438.1 coordinate 71,718,936, forward strand.
CCAACATTTCCCGGGTATTCCCTCCCAACTGCCATTCTGAATCTTTAATCTATAAAATCAGCTCTTTCTATTAATGAGAACATAATAAGACCAGTGCATTCAATGGCATCATCCCATTGTCTTACCTTTTCCTTTATGAAGTGAGTTCCTCAGTCAGAAACATTATTATACAGGGTATTGTCATATGTATAAGGCATTCAGTAATTCTACCCTTGAGGCTACTGGCAGAACCATGTTTGGTAGGAAAAGAGAATTAAAATCCAAAGTAAGTACCTGTTCTTACAGAGATGAATACGTGTCTCCTCAATGATAGAGAAGGTCCAGTATAATCTTCTCACCACCAGATAACTGTCTGGTGCCGGGGTAAGATACCTTATTACAGGCCCAGTGTTTCTACTGGTGACATGTTAGGCACTGAGCAGTGGCAATAGCTGGGCCTTCATGAGGAAAAGGAAGTTTGTGTTTCACCCATGCATAATTTTCATCTCTTTCACTTTGGCCGTTGAGTACATGAACCTATTACATAAAACTGTGGCCTAGGAAGGAGGCTGTCCAATATCCTAAGAGGTGGTTATTTTGCCCATTTGATCATTACTAGCGTATTGCACAATGCTCTTAACTTTTTGTCACGAATCTTCATGAAATACAGGTAGCCTTTTATTCTGGCACTGTTCTAAGAGTTCATCCACCTAAAACTTCTGCCTTTCTTGTCCTCCAGTAATACTTTTGCCAAACTCCTTACTATCTGGCTAATCCAGTTAACTTCAGGACAAAATGTGAATCATCTACTTGCATGATCTCTACTTTCCAGTAAAGTGACAGTGAAATACTCAGTTTATGATCAACAGCTTTCATTGCAAAATCAACTGGTATCACATAGTCGGGCACTCAGTCTTCTTTCGCTTCCTGCTTCCCCAAAATATCCATAAAAATAGCAGTCCTCTAATTCGAAGCCGTAGACAGCCCTTCCCAGAATTTGTATTCATTTTTTAAAAAAGTAGTTCAATTTTGGACATGTTAGTTTGCGTATCCAAGACTTTCGAGTGGAGATTTCAAGGCAATTAGATACAAGTCTGTGAGACCCACAGAAACTGTGAAATGAACATATGAACATGGATGCATCAGCGTGGAGGCAACCCTTAAACCCAGGTGAGCACGTGAGACTCTCAGGCAGAGTGTGGAGAAACAGAGGGCAGGCCCTGAGGGAATCTCTTAGTGTGAGCTGAGATAGAAAATGAGGAACTGGCACAGGTCACCAAGAATGTGATGCCAGTATGGTAAGACAGTGTCCTAAAACACTGTAGAAGAGTAGGTTCTGTGAAGGAAGGAGTGCTTGGCTATATCAAATGTGAATGGGAGTTGAGTGGAGAAGAGCAGAGAAACACCCATGGGGTTTATCATTTGAAGGTCTTGGATGAACTTGGCAGTCAGTGACATGTGAACAGAAGCAGTTTGGAATGGACTGAGGAGCAAATGAGGGGGGCGAGGAGGTGAAAATGGAAGCAAATAGTGTATACAACTTCTAGAAGTTCTACTGTGTAATTTAATTAATATTATAATTTAACATCTAGCAAATATGATCTGTCAGCTTCCACCTAATATTCTGCAGTCTGGTCCTGTATTTCAAGGAAAACAGTGCTACGATCTGGATAGTTGCCAACCAGCACTAACAGATGAAAGAACAGAGGGAAGGCCTTTTCTTTCTGAGTGAGTCTGTGGATTGAAAGCTCAGAATACTGGGCCAGGCGCGGTGGCTCACGCCTGTAATCCCAGCACTTTGGGAGGCCAAGGCAGGCGGATCACTTGAGGTCAAGAGTTCAAGGCCAGCCTGGCCAACATGGTGAAACCCCATCTCTACTAAAAAAAATACAAAAATTAGCTGAGCATGGTGGCATATGCCTGTAATCCCAGCTACCTGGGAGGCTGAAGCACGAGAATCGTTTGAACCCAGGAGGCGGAGATAGCAGTGAGCCAAGACCGCGCCACTGCACTCCAGCCTGGGTGACAGAGCAAGACTCTGTCTCAACAACAACAACGACGAAAAAAAAAAAAAAAAAAACTACACAACAAAAAAAGCTCAGAATACTGCCGTTAGATGAGATTCTTTTTCTGGGGTGGGAAAGCAGGATGCTGGCTGAAGATTAGACTTCATTCTTTAGTATTGCTTACATTATTTCCCTTAACTCCTCTGTGTATCTTGCCAGTTAACAGCAGGGCTGCCCCTTTCTTCTGCCACACTGTTAATAAGATCCAGCTAGCTAAAAGAATACAGCAAAGAGAACTCGCTATTCACTTTTGTCCTTACAAGTAGAAATAAATTAGGATTCTGCAAGGCCTTTTGCCATGAATGTTTTAAGTTGTGCTGTAAAGTCTACAACATCATCCAAAGGTAGGTGGGGGAAAAAAATCTGAAACAGGAAAGGTAAGAGCTTTCTGACTGGAGCAAACCATGGAAAAAATCCAGGTAGAGGTAATATGAAAATTAGAAGGGTATGGGAGATAAGAGTTCCCTGGAACAAGGAACAGCAGTATAGTTAATCCTTGTTAATTCAAATTAATTGGCTAGAAGACTCTTCTAAATTATACAGAACATTATTTTTTGAATGTGTCAATTATAATTTTACATGATGCTTTAAAGTGAATTTATGAAAACTATAATGCAGGTGCATAGGAAGAACACTTTCATGAAAAGTGAGATTGATAGTGTTTTCACAGCTTAATACTAAAGTGTTTTTAGATGATAGAGCAGTTTATCATTTTAAGCTAAACATAATCCACCTAATCTCATTACAAGTAAAATATTAGTAGACCTACAGAGATGAACTATAGTTTTGCTTTACTCAAAATTATCCTAAGTTCAGATTTGGTGGGAATTCTACTAATTACATTTTACTATAGTTTTCTTTGATTAATTTGCCTGTTCATTCAACATATAGGTAGATATTGGCCTCTTCTTTTGTAGGTAAGAAGTTAGTACTAGACATTGAAGATGGATTTTGAAATTGTTTTAAATCAGAAATTAAGTTGAATTTAATGCAGGGTAACATTATTTCTAACTCAAAGGACCTGTTTTTTATAGAACTAAAATAAATTTAGCACATGGTACAAAATTCCCACCCCAAGTGCTTTCTGTTTTATCAAGCCTCATACCTCTAAATGACTGACCAGTAAAAAAACTATTAAGCTGAGAATATGAAGTGTCAAGCAAGCATTATCTGCAGATTTGCTGAGCATTGGATGTTTGAAACCAGCTGGGCCTTGTGAAATATTTCTGCAATTTAGAGCAGCTAGTCACTATCCTTGAGTTACAATATAGGAGGCCGTTCTATTTTATTTTGCCTTAGTTGGTAGCATGCATATCCTATTGAAGAAGGAGGCAAAATATATCAATTATCACTAAGCATAATAGTAGTTTACTTTTACTAAACTAAGTATTAAGTGATGTCTTTATATAGAGTACTTTAGAATTCATTCAAGTTTATATAATCACATTTTATCATGAATTCTCAAAAGGCAGTTTTTATTATCCCAGTTTTATAGATGCAAAAACTTAAATTAGAAGGATTAAGTGATTGTCCAGATCACTTGCCGCAAGAAAGCAAGTGGCAGCTTAGGAACTCAAAACAGGGTAGCTGACCTAGAGTCTGTGTTATTTTAATCTGCCATACAGTAATTGGAATCAGTGACAACAATATCAAATAGAAAAGATGGAAAAGTCATGGTGGGGGTGGGGGTAATTTGATGGGAACAAAAGTGCAATAAAAATAAAGAAAAACCAGTAGCTGGGCTGGGCACAGTAGCTCATGCCTGTAATCCCAGCACTTCAGGAGGCCGAGGTCGGTGGATCACCTGAGGTCAGGATTTCAAGACAAGCCTGGCCTGGGTGTGGTAGTACGCACCTGTAGTCCCAGCTACTCGAGAGGCTGAGGCAAGAGGATCACCTGAGCCTGGGAGGCAGAGATTACAGTGAGCCAGGATCACGCCACTGCACTTCAACCTGGATGACAGAGGGAGACTACCTATCTCAAAATTTTTTTAAAAAAAAAAAGGAAAAAAAAAAGAAAAATCAGTAGCTGAAATAACAAACAAGAGCAACCAACAGGAGCTGTGGCATTCTCAATCATGAGGTAGTTGAAAAAGGTAATATTTTAGTTTAAAAAAGAAAATAATTTTAGATATTCTTCATTTTTAGGCATAGAAGTGGGAAATATTCAAATAATAAAGAAAAAATAGATTTATAAATCATCTACATAGTTTTCCAGCTGTGAGTTGAATACATTACTCATTTCAAATCTTACTTGTTTTCTGCATATAGTCTAAAACAATGGGGCTCAGCCTTAAGCCTGATTAATAATATTAATACTTTCAGTAGTTAACTGAATATCCCTCTTATTCATGTAGTGATTAGAGGGTGACATTGTGCTTGAGAGCATGGACTGGAGCCAGGCTTCTTGGTCAATACTGACTTACTGTTACAAGCTACGTGGCCTTGGTAGGAGTAATCTCTGAGCGCCATCTCTTCAACTATAAAAGAGAATATTAAGAAACCCATCCTTATAGGAACGTTGTGAGGATTACATGTGTTAATACGTTTAACATTCTGAAACTTAGTTAAATGTTTAATAAATGTTAACTGTCATTACTGAGATAGTGTAGCAACATGAAATTATACCTTATAAACAGGTTCTTTTTGTTGAGAGCTGTGGTAAAATCTGATCTTATATTTATACTTTTTTGCCTGTGATCCTTCACGAATTTAATTCATGTTAAGATCATAATTACCCATTTAACAATATACTTCTTTAGGAAATTTTATAATGTCCCTTTCATTACCTTTATCTGCATTTTTTAAGTTTTTCAATATATGGAAATGCTAAGTATGAGTTAGAATCAGAATTCTTCAACAATGGAAATAAAGATAAACGTTATAATCAGAAATAAATATGAAGTGCATACACTGGAATTTCCTCCCAACAGCATGGCAAATTAAATTAAAGACATGAATAAGAAAAAATATTTAATATGTTACCCTACAACCCAGTTTTGATACTGCTTTTATTAAGAATTAGGCCAAGTGCAAGGGACATAAATAGACATTTTTCAAAAGAAGATGTACAAATGACCAATAAGTATATGAAAAAATGCTCAACATCACTAGTCATCAGAAAAATGCAAACTAAAACCACAATGGGATATTATTTTAGCCCAATCAGAATGGCTATTATCATCTATGAGGATCAGAGGAAAGGGAACTCTTACACACTGTTGGTGGGACTGTAAATTAGAACAATGTCTATGGAAAATAGTCTGGAGATTTCTCAGAAAACTAAAAATAGAGCTACCATTCCATCCAGCAGTTTTACTACTAGGTGTCTACCCAAAGAAAAGAAATAATATATCAAAAAGATACCTGCACTCATATATTTATTGCAGCACTGTTCACAATAGCAAAGATAGGAATCAACCTAAGTATCCATCAATAAATGATTGGATAAAGAAAATGTAATATATACAAAATAGAATACTATTCAGCCATAAAAAAGAATGAAATCACATCTTCTGCATCAGCATGGATGGAACTATAGGTCATTATCATAAGTGAAACAAGCCAGACACAGAAAGCCAAATATTGCATGTTCTCACTCACAAGTGGGTGATAAAAAAAATGTATACAAATGGATGTAGAGAGGAGAATTATATACAATGGAGACTTGGAAGGGTGACAGAGTGGAAGGGAGGTAGATGATGAGTAATTACTTAATGGGTACAATGTACCCAATTCAGGTAATGGGTACCCTGAAAGCCCTGACTTGACTACTACACAATCTAGACATGTAATAAGATTCTGCTTGTACCCCTCCCTCAAAAAATATTTTAAGACAAATGTAAGCATGCTTTCCAAAAAAAAAAAGAAAGATAAAAAGAATTAGGCCAAACTAAAAAGCAAACATTGAAAATAGTATTGTGTTTATTTGGAAAAATAGCAAAGATTTAGCTGTTATTGTCTGTATTTCATTTGTACATTTAGTTTACATTTAACTTACATATTTACTTCTCATGTAATTTAATCACGTATAAATATATTTATATATTTAAAGTATGATTAGTCATTTTGAAGTATGCTTGTCTTTGAGCGTCAGAGCAAGGGAGTGTAAATTTTGGGAGTATTGATAAAGTTTAGAAACTATTCTTTTTAATTCATTTATTTCTTGAATTCTTTTTTATTCGTGTATCAGTAGCTAAAATATTTCATTGTTTTTCTTCCTTCAGTGTATGGGGTTTATCATACAGATTTGTATTAAAAGAAATTAACATTTGGTGATTATAAGGAAATGTTTTCATTTCATTTAACATCTGTACCAGATACGATAGATTTAATTATTTTTATTTAAAAAAACTCTTTGTAACTTTTATGATTCTTCTGTGGTACATCTTTTATTGAGCATTTTAGACAATTGATAAGCATTATTCAGTGGCATATGGTCTGAGTCTGACATACTTTGAAAAGAGTATAGAGTTCTGATAATGAGTATTCTGTGAAAATGAGAAAACCAGCACAACAGATACGCTTTGAGAAAGTATGGGTTTTAGCATCTTGAAACAATATATCACACTCAAAAGGACAGAATCAGGCTGCACAATCTGTTAGCTCATTCTTGTCCAATCTGGTCTCCTTCTTTCTTTTGGAGCCAACGTTGTCATCAACTCACTGAATTATATTCTGACTGGAATGTATTTCAGGCACAGAGTAATGTATCTACTTAAGTGGAATCTATCTTTCTACAAAAGCTTTTGAGTATAATAAATATAAAATGTAAGAAAATTCTATTAAGTTAAAGTAAATGGTTCAACAGTTTACATATGTGCCTCCTCCCCCCAACCTTAAGAAAAAGATCACTACCTAGAATAACATAGATCTGTTTTTCTTTTATGTATAATATTGAATAATTTTTTTAATAATTGGGTGGTCAGACATATTTCAAAGGCTGAACACATTACAACAAATATTAGTTGAACAAAAATGAACTATAAAAGTAAAACTTTCTTTATCATGTTTTTTTGGTTTTTTTTTTTTTTTTTAGTTCTATAGCAACCCTTCTTAACAAGAATTAAGCCTTAATGTACTAAGGTATCCATTTTATGTATAAAATAAACTTGTCTCCTCTCCATCTAGAAAAGTACTAGCTATCACTGGAAAAATTGAGAAGATGGTAACCCAAGTATTTTTTATGGGGGTTAATTCTCGGATGGAACCAGGGCTAAGAAAATATATTCTTTATTATTCAAAATCACTGGATCTTTCTATTTGAAATATACTCGGTTGTATAAATGAATTGAGTGTTATATGAAGACTATATTACTTTATATAAAGGATTAAATGTGATAATCTTTGTAAAGTGATAAACACAATGCCTGGCATATTACAAGTGCTCAACAAATTTTATCTATTATTATGTTTTAAACTTTAATTATCCTGAGTTTCTGAATACTTTTGCTTGTCTTATGATGTTTTGATCAAGATGAAACTTATTTTTAAGTACAGTAACAAAGATGTATATAATCCAAAAATTATATTTTCAAATTTGTATAGGCTTTCCTAGTAGTATTTTTGGCTTAATGATTAACAGCTATAAATTTTGCTTTTTATGATGTTCAAATAATTTGGAATTCATCCAGAGAAACCATGTAATAAATGAAGTTGTGTGTGTGTGTGATTGTCTTCATGAGGATGTTAAGTCTTTGCCAGTTGGGATAAGCAAATAGCTCTCTTTACTGCATTGATTTATGTGAAAGTGGGGGCTAGGAGATTGAGAAACAGTTAGCCGCCTTCCCTGGTGCAAAAGACAGGATATTAATGCCTCACCAGACCTTCTGCCAGAGGATTCTTTAGCTTTCCTATGGCAAATGATACATTACGGTTTGGGTGTGATTGGCATTGCCATGGGGCACCCTAAATTACATAAGTTATACTTATGTAAGTTTAAAAGTGAAAAAAAAATTTCTCAGACTAATTATTGGAACAAGGACACCAGTGAATTAGTTTCTTGTAGTGTAAATTGAAGATATTTTATGCTGTGAACTGTTGAACAAAAAATGGGTAATAAGTTGTCAAATGAGAAAACCTAACATGTAGTTTATGAGACAAGACAAGCACCTTTCCTTATATCATGCATTTGTGTCAGCTTACATATCCTGTGCTAATTTTAAGGTAAAGTAGATTCATATTAACACATTTCTATATTCCTCCATAACAGTTCATAAAGTAAATAATACAAGAATACTAGGTGGCCAAACAGAATGAACTACTTATACATTAACTATTTATACATTGCATTCAGTTCAGTGAAAGTTGATAAATAACATTTCTTATGTGTATGTCATTAAAATATCACCTAGTTTGTATAGTACTTTTTAAATTCATTAGTAATTACTATAAAGCTAAACTTTATTGTCCTATTTTATGGATTATTATAAGTGTAAAACAGCTTGCTTCCACATTAAAAAAACAGAAAATTTTTCTGACTAGTGAAAATAAAATGAACAACAAAGCAATTGGAATGTTTCATTATATGGATATTTTGGTCATACATTTTTACTAAACTACAGCAGCAGCGATAATTTCTCAAGCTGGGGATTTTGTGATCTACTTATTGATTTATGCACAGAAAAGATATTAAGTGTATTGCAAACATACTTGTATACATATATTAGAGGTTGCTAATAGAAGAAAAAAGGAAATAAGATCTGAAGAAATTGTTACTTTTTTATACTTCTATCTTAGGCATATAAAAATTATACATTTACTATTTCCAAGTTACTTCTTCCCTGTTGCTTACTGTTGGAATGTGGTGGTGAAACTTTAAAGATGTATCCTTCTTTTCAGTGCTCGTGTCTTCTCAAATCACTTGGTCTTTACATTATTCTCCTCATGGAGTTTCCCAGAAAGCACTTCCTTATGCTGCACCTTGTGTTATCCTCTGCTTCAAGGACAGAGAACTATCTGAAACAAAGAAACTGGGCTTTCTTTTTTTCTTCTTTTTTTGTGAGACAGAATCTAGCTCTGTTGCCCAGGCTGGAATACATTGGCATGAGCTAAACTCGCTGCAACCTCTACATCCCAGGTTCAAGCGATTCTCCTGTCTCAGCCTCCTCAGTAGCTAGGGTTACAGGCATGCACCACCATGCCCAGCTAATTTTTGTATTTTTAGTAGAGATGAGGTTTCTCCATGTTGGCCAGGCTAGTCTCAATCTCCTGACCTCAAACCTTACATGATCCACCCACCTTGGCCTCCTGAAGTGCTGGGATTATAGGTTGGAGCCACCACACCCAGCCACAACTATTTAGTTCTTTACAAGAAATTTTGTAAGAAAATAAGATTTGCTCTTTCAAATTTGTGTTAGTTTAAGTATTTTCCATGTAGAATAAAAAGTGATAGAATATTCAGAGAGCATTTATACAACATGAATTTCAAAAACCATTTAGACATATGACAGCTTAGTGAGCTAAACTGAGGCTGGAAATGTTTAAAAATGTAAAAATTATAATGTATAAAAATTGTGAATATAATACATGGAGCATTTAAAGTAAGATGAGGAATTATTTAACCTATATTGCTGGAATAATTGGTAAATTATTTAAGAAAAATAAACTTAGAGTTCTACCATAGTTTCTATACAAAAATAAATTACAAGAGAATTATTTAAATTTAAAAAATAAAAATATAACAGAAGTTGAAGAAATGGGGAAATGTGTATGTATATATTTAGGAAAAGTTTTCTGAGCAACAAAACATAAGAGATCAATTTGCAATTTTAGGTCTATAAAGTTAAAGCATAATTAAAATGAAGTGCAAATAAAAAACTGGGGGCAAAAATATTTATAGCGTATGACGGACAAGGGGTTAATACCATTCATATATTAAAAAAGATCACAAGCCAATTAGAAAAAAAAAGACTATCACATGACTTAAAAAATTAAAAGGTAAATTATAAAAGAAAACAGCCAATAAATATAAAAAACGTTTAGCTGTACTATTGATCAAAGATAAGAAGTAAACAAAAATACACCAGTTATAGAGTTTTGAGAATATAGTAACATTGAGATGCTAATAGGTTTCTAGTTGTGTGCCTCTCCTATTTAAAAATTGAAAACAATTTTTAAATAGGTATATGTATCCTTTTATCGTTACTAAATTTACATATAGGATGAATAATAGTATTTACTATTATAGGGCTTTAGGGAAGATTAGATGCATGTATAAGATTACTGTTATTATTTCAAATTTACAGTTAAAGAAACAGGCCCAGTAAGGTTATGTGACTTTTTCAGGGCTGATAAGTTCTGTAAGAAAGCATAAATTGAAACAATTTCTTTCTGTCTGCAAGGATTATGGCTGATTTTTTACTATTTTTTGGTCTGGATTTTCAAAATTTTTGGCACTGAACTTCAAAAACTGTTTTTTGTAATAAGAAATGAACAGAGACACTGAAATATTGCATCCTTTTTAATGGTTGTTACTCATTAAAGGACATATCATTTATCTACAGATTTTTTCTCTTGATGCATAAAAATAAGATGGATAACTTTTAAACTTTAGTGTGTTTAGAGTGTATATTCTCACCAAGTAGATATTATTTTCAGTTCATTGAACTGTAATCATAACTGTATATGGGACATATATTTTCATGTCCACATAACATAAAAAACAAAATTAATCAAATATAATCTTAATATGAAAATTTTAAAGTTATACATCTCCATCTTGTAATTGAGTTTTTATTTGCAGATGGAGAACATCATTGCAACAGTAAGAGATTCTAACCTCAAGCTGACACTTGCTTTCGGAATAGGAATGCATCATGCTGGACTACATGAGAGGGACCGTAAAACAGTGGAGGAACTATTTGTAAACTGCAAAGTTCAGGTACTTTTTTTCCTCCAATGAACACATATTTAAATGTAACTTAAAAGTTATATTTTACTTAAATATAAGATATTTTATTTTGCTTTTTAGGTTCTTATTGCTACAAGCACATTAGCCTGGGGTGTAAACTTTCCAGCTCATTTAGTAATTATTAAGGGAACAGAATACTATGACGGAAAAACAAGACGTTATGTGGATTTTCCCATTACAGGTAATTTTCTTAAATTCACAGAAACACATGAAGCTGTATTTTACCCTTAGTAAATCTGAATTTGAATAAGTAATAATTTGAATTTCCACAAATTAAACTTGTGAGAATTGGTCACATTTAAACAGATGATAAGCATTTATACACTTTTTGTTTCCAGTTAAAATATTATACAAAATACTGCTGCTGTATTTACTTTTACTTACACAAAAGTAGGAAAATAATAAGTGGCTTAAAGTACTTATTATCAAGCAACCAAAGTTGGTTTCAAATTTATAAATAGATAAAAGTACTTCTTAGGAGCTATTAGTGAAGTTCCTTAGTAAGTTATGACTAAGTATTACTTTGCTTAATTTTAAATGTGTTTCACTAGAAATGATACCTCCATGGGATTTCCAGAACCAAAGTGTTTGTTGCTGTAACTTATGCATGAAGACTTTATTAAGATACTTTAAAACATGATAAAAACATTTTCAGTGAGTTTGAAAAGTGAAATAAACTCAATGTGTATTTCCACTAAATGAATACATGTAAAAGCTATATCATTTCTAAATCACTAGTTACCTCAGAGATTTATGTAGGCTAAAAGGAAGAAATTTTATACCGGGGTGCAGGGATGACAAGGCCTAAATTGGTTCATCATTCATGGGGAAAATAACCAAATGACTCTGCTGAAAAGATTTTTGTATATATATTTTATTTTTTACTTTTTCTTATTTAATTAAAATAGTATCTATTAAACAACATTTTAAAGCATTCCACTAAAGGGAATTTTCATCTTTAAATCTATAAATGTTAAGAAAGACCCTTTCAAGGACTCAGTTTTTCATCATAGTTATGTAACTTGCTTATTTAATTATCAATTTTCTGAGTGAATTATATTAATTTAGGGAACTCAGTATAGTAGTAGCCATCAACATAGCAAACATATTATCAAAATAATCTATTTCTTTTGTTATTTGGTTGATTATAGAAGCCTGCCATAATCAGTAAATATACATTGTGCTATGTGCCACATTGTAGAATATCTCTTTGTTCTCTCTTTTAAAGATGTCCTCCAGATGATGGGGCGTGCTGGGAGGCCGCAGTTTGATGACCAAGGCAAAGCTGTAATTCTAGTTCATGACATAAAGAAAGACTTTTATAAAAAATTTCTTTATGAACCTTTCCCAGTAGAATCAAGGTAAATCTTATTTAAATTAGTTTAAATGGATTTATTTCATCACAAGTTAGTGTTTTTCTGGTTATATTCTATTATATAAAAATCAGTAAAACAGGTAGCTTAAAAGAATTTAATGTGAAACAATATAATTATCACTTTATGACAATATTCAATTATAATTTAAATGTTAAAAAGAGCTTTTTAAAATCAGCAGTATAGTACAGTGTTCAGTCACATTGGCTATGAAACCAGATGACCTGAGTGAAAATCTGAGCTCTACCATTTATTTGCTTGATCTTGAGCAAGTTAGTTAACTCCTCATTGCCTTATTGTACCTATTGTAAAATGGAGATGGTAGCAAGACCAACTATCTCATAGAGTATTAATAATGATCAAATGCATAGTGCTTAGAACAGTGTCTATCACATAATAAACCTTTAATAAAGTATTAGTTTGGTGAGGGTTTTCATAGTACAGTTGTACAGTTAATAAATAAATATCCAAAATAAGGGAGCATGTAATTAATGATTTAGGCTGCTGGCTTATTTGAGAATCATCCTGTACCTCTTTTGGGACCCAGTAACCACTACCCCTTTCACAAAGTGTTCTCTTGTATTCTCAGCTGAAAATAACCTTTCTTCCCTCAGATTTATGTATTTTTCGCTTATAAACAGTTCACTTTCTACCTTTTATCATAGTCCTTTTCTATATATTGAATCTCCTTTACCATATTCTAACTGCATTGAAGACAAAACATCTGATTCATCCTGTGTATAGTTATTGGTTCTTTTTAATTTTGTATAAGTGCAAATAATGTTGATATTAAAAACTTAGAAAGTCAGCCAGGCACAGTGGCTTTCACCTGTAATCCTAGCACTTTGGAAGGCTGAGGCAGAATTGCTTGAAGCCAGGAGTTTGAGACCAGCCTGGATAACATAGATAGATCCTGTTTCTACAAAAAAGTAAAAATAAAAAAATTAACCAGGCATGGTGGTTCATGTATGTGGTCCTGAGGCAGCAGGAGGATTGCTTGAACCCGGGAGTTTGAGGTACGGTGTGCTGCAACGCCACTGCACTCTAATTTGAGCAACAGGGTGAGACCCTATCTGCAGAAAAACGAAAGAAAAAGAAAAAAAATTAGTAGTCTAAGTACTGATCTCAAGAATTTAGGAAAAAATAGCGAATTGAACTCAAAGAAAAAGATAAAGATAAAAGTAGGAATTATTAAACTGAAAATAAACATAACTAGAGAAAAATCAACAACACCAAAAGTTGGTTCTTTTAGAAGGATGAATAAAATTGATAAATTTTTTATTGTAAGCATAAGGAATGGAAAAATACCACAGACTGGAATAATAATAGGATATTAACAACATAATGCAAATAATATTTAAAATTTACATCAAATAGTAAAATTTCTTTTAAAAATCTAAGTAGTCTTTCATCTATCAAAGCAATTGAATCTGAAATTTAAAATCTTTTAGAAAGAAGTCTTCTGACCCAGAAGCTTCAGTGGTGAATTCTTCATAACATTTAAGGGTGAAATAGCATCAATCGTACACAATCTCCTCCTAGTCTTAGAAAAGGGAAGAATACTTGCAGCTTGTTTTATGAGACCAGAACAACTTGGATACCAAAACCTGATAAGAAATTTACGAGAAGGGAATGTAACAAACGTCTCTCATTAATATAGATGTAGAAATCCTAAACAGACAATAGTTAATCAAATCAAGCAGTGTATAAAAAGATAATATATTACTACTACATGCAGTTTATTCTATAAATGCAAAGATGATTATTTGAAAAATGAGTGAATATAATTCACCATATGAACAAAAATGAGAAAAAATTATATAATCATTTCATAGATGAAAAAAATTGATGAAATTCCATACCTATTATAATAAAACTGTTAGCAAGCAGGAGTGTAAGGGAATGTTCTCTAATCTGATAAAGAATATCTACAAAAAATCTATATCAAGCATCATAATTTATAAGAAGATATTGAAAGCTTTCCCTTTGAGATAGGGTATGATGTAGGGATTTTGCTTTCACTTCTTCTGGTAAGCATTGAGCCACAGACAGGCCCAAACCACTGCAGTAAGGTAACAAAAATAAATGGAAGTCCAAATATTTTTTTGAGAAGAAAGTGACTAGAAAAGCACAACAGGAGGGCTTCTGGGACACTTTCAATGCTTGATGTTGGTGTTGATTACACAACTGTGTTCAAATTGTAAAAATCAATTGTGTTGTACCTATATAATTTATGTAATTTTATCTGTGTATACTTCAGTAAAAAGTTAACTTTTTTTTGTTTTGTACCTTGATATGACCATTATTATTTTATGTACTACATAGTATTTCATAGTTTATTTATTTCTCTATTAATGTACTCTTAGAGAATTTCCAGTTTTCTCCTCTTGTGTATAACATTGCAGTAAAAGATTTTCTTTCCTATTCTCACATGTAAATGTTTCTCTAGCAGATCATAATGAAAAAGTGAAATTGCTGGTTCATAGTGATTATTCAGATAGATATTATGAATTTGATCTCAAAATTGACTGTACCAGTTTATAGTCTGCAACTGGTGACCTGAGCGTAACATAGCAACTTTTTAAAATTCAGCTTATTGTAACCATTTTCTCATGTCCTTTGCAAAAACTATTTTTAATACCTGCATATTTTTCCATGAATTATATTTTTACTTAGCTTTTTCTTTTGTTGAACATTGCTTCCTTTTTTATATTTAACGTAAGAAACTAAGCTGAACATTTTGTTATGCCAGTCTTTCAACACATCTGATTATCTTTGTATACTCTACAACACCTAATATATAATGTCTTATTTGACTAGGGACTTTAATATTTACAAATTAATGATGAGAATATATTTGCTCACTCTTCTGTTCTAAATAGCATCTCTTTCATGTCAACTCTCCTTTAATCTGCCTCAGTACTTATTCCATACTTACTCCATGCCCTGTACCTGTGCTCTTCCTTCCTCTGCAAGATATCCCTTCTGTTGCCTGCTCTTACTCTACCTCTCGTGGCTGTCATCATCTCCTGAAAGTCAGTAGCTTTCTTTTTGTCAGCTTATATTCATTTTACATCTAGCAATTTATTTTCCAAAGATGATTGGTAGTGATAAGTGCCATTTATTGAGTACATACCATGTGACAGGCACTAGTGATTGCTTTGAACAAATTACTACTACTATTAACTTAATCTGGAAAAATATTATTATAGTACTTCTGTGACATTCTCTCTAACTAGGCCACTTTTTATTCACATTTAAGTGAAAATTATAAAATACTTTTTTAAAAGAAAATGAGAACACATATATGTACTGGTGAATAATATGGGTTCACCTGAGTTCATGATACTAAGTGATTTATAGACTCATGATTAAAGTACATTGAAACCAAATTCCCACTAAATAATTTGGAATGAATTATTTATGAAGTATACAAAATTATATACTAAATTTTAAGTTATATAAAACACATTTGTTTTTATATTAGAACATAAAATCTGAATCTTGACTATGTGAGATAAATTTAAGTGTTTTCAGTTTAATGCTCTTGTATGTCTCCCATGTCTTGTTCACTATATAGTTTATTAGGAGTGCTCTCTGACCACTTAAATGCAGAGATTGCTGGTGGTACAATTACATCTAAGCAAGACGCATTGGATTATATCACCTGGACTTACTTTTTCCGGCGTCTTATCATGAATCCCAGGTAAGTGCAAGGGCAGTTATATACCTTTCTGTTTTGCCCTGAATTAAGATATATTTGAAAGTAATGAACTCCAAATTAAGGTACATACAAAAAAGGCAGAACTTTGGAGATTCTAGGTATATAAATTTGTGTAAAGAATCAGATGATATCTGTGATATCACAGTATATTAAAATATCAATAATTATATGCATTGGTTACTAAACCTATTTTAATTACCTTAAGCCGTCCTGAGGAGTTTACTCTGTAGTTGAGACATGAGATAACTGAAGTCATTAAGAAATGTGCTAAACTACATGACAGTGACTGACTTAGATGCAGTTGGAATTCAGAAAAGAGTGAGGCTGTGAAATTGTAGGTGGAAAAAAATTTGTGGGGCATTATAAGTGTTAAGAAGAAGATTGCAAGAGAAAATAAAATTGCGGCACGATAGAGTGTCAGTCCAGACAATATGTTAGATCTTCATTCAGCACTTACTGTTTTTCAGATGGTAAACTAAACACTGAGATGTAAAAATGAGTACACGACTCCCTGTTTTTTAAGGACCGATCTTTAGTGTGGGAAAAACACATAGAAGTCCTTACAATGAAAATTATAAACCCTCTAATAGAATGATATTTAAGCCTATGAGAGTGACAGCTTCACAGAAAAGGTGACACTTCATCCAAATCTTGAATCAGGAACAGTAGTAGAAAAGGCAGAAGGCACTTGAGGCAGAATTAAATTATGTGGGCAAAAATCCTCTGGGCTTGAAAGAGTCATAAGCGTTTAGAGAATATGAAAAAGTTTGATGTAGCCAGAATCTAAGGAGAAGGGAGACAAGATTGTCTTGACTAGAAAGTGGGCCAAGAACCAGAGGCTACAAGGCCCTTATGCTGTGCTAAGGAGTTTGCATCTGATCCTAGAGGCTATGGTGAGCCTTTTAAAACATGGATTAACAGTACCAAATTAGGTTTTGTTTTGTTAAATATTTATTGCACTATGGTAGGAAGTGAACTGGGATGGAAAGACCATTACAACAGGAAGACCAGTTAGGGAGCTACTGAATAATAGGGAAAAGATAATGAGGACCTTAGATATAGAGTGAATGGAGGAAGGGTCAATTTTAAGGGATGTTCCAGATGTAAGTAAAAGAAAATATTAAACCATTGTAAAGTCTTAGAGAAGTAATGATGAAAATGTTCTTACTAAATCTTACCTACTAATACCTTAAGAAGTTTCTTTTCAGCCAACATTTTCACTTACTTAGATAGGAGTTTGAGAATATGGTGACATTTTGCCCAGTTCCCTCCACTGTTAGGGTGTCTGGGTTAGGTACTAAATATTATTTGAGAACATAGCTGCAAAATTAGTGAAATAGCCATCCAGAACTGCACATTTACCACAGCAAACAAACACATTACAGGATTAGAATTGTGGAATAGACTTTACATTTATTCTAGCCCAATCTTCTTGTTTGATATTGAAGATATGGAAGCTGGAAGCTTAAAGTCACTTGTTCTAGGTCCCACTACTATTTCTTGATAAAGCCAGATCTTACGAAGTCAGGTTTTCTGACTCATAATCTACAACTCTGTGTGTATGTGTGTGTGTGTGTGTGTGTCTGTAGATGGGAGTTGGCGTGTAACTGTAGATATATTTATCATTTCTATCACATAAGAATCAAGGCATTTAGTGTGACAGAAAGAGCTTTGGGCTTGGAATCAACACGCTGATTCTTGTTTCCTCACTGTCCTTTACTAATGGTGTGAGTCTGAGTCACTTTACCTCTCTGAGCTAGACGTTCTTCATCTGGAAAGTAACAAATAGCCTCCCTCCCTCACTGGGTCATATTGAGAATTACGTAAATGAATTAAAGCCATTCTAATTCTGTATTAATTATAAAGAATATAATGTTGATTTGGAGCTGTTCTTCTGAGCTCTCTGTTGGTTGCTTTACTGATCTGTACCATCCTAAAGAGTCTAGTTTAGAGACTAAGAACCTAGTCATTTTAGTCAGTTTGTCTAATTAGCACACAGAGACATAATTCTCTGAGGCCAGTTTAGTACTTTAGCAAATTGTAGTTCCTTACTGAATCCACAGATACATTGCCCTTTGTGTGTATATCTCCTTTTTAAAATTTTTTTTAATTGTTGAACTTTCTATTTTAAATTGCAAAACAAAAACAAAAACAAAAATAGTACAAAGAAGCACTGTATACCTTTCAACCAGCTTCCCCATGTTAACATCTTACATGACATGTATAATTATCAAAATCAGGAAATTAACATTTATACAATACTATGGGCTTTATTCAGATTTCACCAATTGTTCCACTAATGTCCCTTTTCTGTACAAGATCCAGCTTAATACCCTGAGTACCCTGTCTAGTTCACTCTAGTCTGTGATATTTCCTCAGTCTTCTTTGTCTGTCATAACCTTGACATTTTTGAAGAGAACTGGCCAATTGTTTTGTAGAATGCCCTTCAATTTGGCTTTTGCTGGTTTCCTCATCACTAAATTCAATTATGTCTATTTAGCAAGAATATTACAGAAATGATATTGTGTTCTTCTCAGGACATAATATTAAAAGGTTCTTCTCTGCTAGTCCTATCTATATTTAAAATATCACCTTGTATGTGAAAGACCCTAAAATATGTGGCTATAATCTGCTCTCTATCAAGTTACAATTTTATTTCTCCAGCCTTCTGAATATTGCCACATAGCCTTCCTACCATCATTTCACTTTAACATGTCCAGAACTGAATTAATCATATTACTCTCAAAATCTTTCTCTACTCTAACTTTCTTACTTTTGTTAATATTATCACTGCATCTGTTTACCTTGACTTAAAACCCCAAATTTACTTTTTTGATCTTCCCTCTCCTTTGATTCCATAGTTCTGTAATTGCTTAACCTGCTTGTAGTCTTTCAATTTTGCCTACTTTGTAAACTGTCAGATAGTATCGATCAGAAATTAAATGTATTATATAGGGGTTGGGAACTATATAAGGTTTAGTTAGTAGACATAGAATGCAGTAAATCTTTAAATTAAGATAATAAGTAGGAAACTGTCCAGTGTTTACATTTTTTTCAACCATGAGAGTGAGATGAGCCAGGAGCACAGTTGGAGACACGGGTCAAAATAGGGGTCCCACACACAGGGAGCTGGGTATGTATGACTCCCTGTTGCTCTGGTTACAAACTGCCTTATATTTTATAATATTATGGTGAGAAAATTCACATGAAACTGTAATAAACAGTAGTAATGAAAGACAGAACAGGAAGTTTGGGGACACTTATCATAGTAGACAAAAGATGAAATCTCAAGAGGTTCATAAATTACAGAAATTGTAGTGAGCCTCTGATCCAGAGAACTTCTTGGGTATTGGCAGTTTAGGATGTCTCCTGCTCACACATGGTTGTAGTCAGTGTAGTCCATGTAAATAAATGAGTATTCTTTAATTCACACCTCTTTATATATAGGAAATTTGGGGGCTGAAAGTCAGAAGGGTAAGTTATCTTCGTGCATTGACTAAGAACTCTTATTAGTTGTGGCAGCTGCTTTCCCTCTCATCTTGCTGCCCCAAAAAGAGGGTTGAGTATCTCCCCCACACCATCCAAGGGCCTAGTGTAGATGAAAGGAGATGTTAACCCACACCATCTACATAAGAGGTTCCTCTCACTTTTGTGCTTTTGCTGTCACTCTTCTTCTTGCCTGCAGTACCCTCCTTAGCCCTTATAGCTAGCCAAGTCTTAACAGTCTTAAAAGTCCAGTCAATATTGATAAATGTAGCTTCTATTGATTTTCAAAAGTAACAGCTTATCCACTCTTGACCATTCATATTTCATGTGCTAGTTCCTTCAGTAGCCGCCTATACATATGTTGAGTTACCTGTCTGGGCTGTCATTATTATTCTGAAGTAGAATCCTATGCCCAAGCTGTTGCCGTGTAAGTTCATAAATGTAGAATAGATACAGCAATAATTTGTTTTTCAGAAAAAGCTATGATTAGCAACTATTAGTTTCTATTGGAAGGTAGTAGCAACATAAGTAATGACTTCTAGCCTCAAAAATCATAAAATTTACTTAAAATTATAAAGTATAAGCATTTAAAAATGAATTTTTTTATTTCTTAATTCTGTAAACATTAATGAGTACCTACTATGTTCCAGGTATCACTTTGAAGATGTATTAGTGAACTAAACAAAAACTTTTGCTGTCCTGGCACTCATGTTCTTTTAACAGAGACAGTAGATTTTAATATTATTAAAAGATAATAGATGTTTAGAAGGAAAACAGGATAAGGAAGAGTCGGAGAGCCAGAAGGTGGCCTGGGGGGAGATGGGAGATTACAATACTGTATTAAAAAGAAAGTCAGGGTGGGCCTCATTAAGGGTGCTGATATTTCAGCCAAAACTTGAAAGAGGTAAGAATGTCGGCCACTTTCTAGGAAATAACATTTCAGACCAAGGGAACAAGAGAGATTCTAAGGCTAGCGTGCCTGGTGTATTCAAGGAACAACAAGGAAAAGATGTGGCTGAAGTAGAATAAGTGCAAGCAGGAAAATAACAGGAGATGAGGTTGGGGATGTGGAGGGCCAGTAGTGATACAGGGCATGCATGGATGGTCTTAGAAACTATGGTGAGGATTTTGACTTTCATTCTGGATGAAACAGGAACCATTGCAGAGTTTTGAGCAGGGGACAGACGGGATCTACTTATGCTGTAAGTCAGGTCAACTATAATAATAACTATTGTAAATGATTTAAACTTCCCTGTTGTAAAAGAGAAATTATCAGATTCATTCAAACGTGATTGATATAGAAAAGCTGAAAATTCAGGATTGACAGAAGATGTAAAGGAGAAAAAGAGAAAACAGCAGCTGCAGCAGTAAAATCATACAAAACCAAATTCGAGGCAAAAAAATACAAAGGACAGAGAAGAATGGATCATATTGGTAACAAACACAATCACTAGAAAGTTATGGTAGTTTACATATTTTCAGAGAACTAAAACTAACATCAGATATATAAAGCCAAAACAGAAATTCAATTAAAATTATAGCCCAACTAAATTAGTCATGTTAGGAGACTTTAACACATCAAAAAGATAAGTATTTCATAAAAAAAGAGGATTTAAATAATAATACCCTTGAATTTGTATCTATAGTATCTTTGTACATATGCCCCTAACAAAATATCATTACTTGCAAACACTAATGGAAGATTTGTTTTGAAAAATTTACCATGAAGTAGACCACAAAGAACATCTCAACATAGAGATCATAAGGCTACATTCTCATTGTGTAATATAATAAAACCAGAAATAAAAATAAAAGGGCTGGCAAAAAAATTTAACTGGGATTATAAAACTTTTATTCTAGTAAAAGATGAAATCAAAACAAAAGGTTTAGACCACAGCTATACAAAAATAAAAATGTAATGTAATCAAACAATGAATTTAAACCAAAGCACAATTCTAAGGAATATTTATATCTTTATAGACCTAATAAAAAATGTGAATGCTTAAAAATAAAATAACCAAGCATTTATCTTAAGAAACTAGATGCAGAACAATAGCAAAACATAAATATAGGCAAGAAGTTTATAAAAATGAAAATTGGAATTAATAAGGTTGTAAACAACAATCTGCATTGACAGTATTTATTGGGTGTCTACTATATTTGAAATGCTGTTTCAGGAGCTTAACTCATTTAGTACTGTTATGATCCCCATTTTATAAATAAAGGAAGCACAGGGAGATTAAGCAACTTGTTCCCAGTAGCACAGCTCCCAAGTGACAGAGGCAACACTGGGATTCCATCCCATTCTCCATCACTGTGCTCATTGTCAGGTCCACATTCCCTGTCCACTTCTCTTTTCAGTGCTATGCTGAACAATGGGTTCTTTATGGAAACTCTGCCATACTCATTCAAATGGCCTTTTTTTATTTGATGCCCCCAAAAAACAAATTGTCAGTTTTAATATCTAAATCTTCACATCTAGATAAAAATGGGAAAATGTGCCTAAGTAAATTTTAACAATTTATATATTTTACTTGGCTGTAGTCAAGCTCTGCCACCTTCTTTTTTGATTGACTCTTTTTTAAAATAATACTACTATAAATATTTGTGAGATTTTGTGTGAACATAAATTTTCTTTTAAAAAATTTTAACTGATAATTATATTATGTTGTACAATGTACTGTTTCAAAATATGTATATATTGTGAAATGAACAAATCAGGCTAATTAACATATTGATCACCTCATATGCTTATCATTTCTTTGTAGCAAGAACATTTTAAATCTACTCTTTTTAGTAATTTTGAATTACACAATACGTTATTATTAACAATAGTTACCATGCTGTGTAGTGCATCACCAGAACTTATTCTTCCTGTCTAAC
This sequence comes from Piliocolobus tephrosceles, assembly GCF_002776525.5. NCBI lineage: Eukaryota > Metazoa > Chordata > Mammalia > Primates > Cercopithecidae > Piliocolobus > Piliocolobus tephrosceles. The sequence continues at coordinate 71,741,357 of NC_045438.1, forward strand.
CGAAACTTTATGCCCTTTGACCAGCCCCTTTGCTTGCATGGCCTTCCCAACCCGCATGGCCTCTGATAACTGACATTCTACTCTGTACTTCTATGAGTTTGACTTTTTTAGATTCTACATATAAGTGAGATCATACAGTATGTGTCTTTTCATACTACCTACCTTATTTCACTAGGCATAAGGCCCTCTAGATTCCTCCCCCTATAGATTCATCTGTGTTGTGACTAATATAGAATTTCCTTCTTTTTTTAAGTATTCCATTGTGTATATATATATACCATATTTTTCAAATCCATTCGAATATCCATTGATGGGCACTTTATATTGTTTCCATAACTTGGCTACTGTGAATAATGCTGCAATGAACATAGAAGTGCAGACGTCTCTTCAACATACTGATTTCAATTCCTTTGGGTATATACCCAGAACTGGGATTGCTAGATCATATGCTAGATCTATTTTTAGATTTTTAGGAACTTCCATACTGTTTTCGAAAGAGGCTGTGCTAATAATGTACATTCTCAGCAATAATGTACAAGGATTCCCTTTTCTCCACATTCTCTTGATTGGCCCTTGCTTGTATCTTTTTATTATTGTCTATGTTAAAATCAGTTTTCCCAAAAGCTGGAAGCAAACCAAGGCACAGGAAACTGGTAAATTTTTCCCACTTATTTTTAGATCTGATAAAATTTTTTTAAATGCTAAATTAATTGTCTCAAATGAAAAACTTATGTGTAGTTTTAATTTTTCCTTAATATTCCTTTTCATCCAGTACCATAAATTGAGATTTAACTTTTCTTAAATTAAAAGTTAGGGAAGGAAGAATAGGGAAGGAAGAATATGTATGTATGCATGCATGTATGTGTAACAAAGAGACTGAGGTTTACTTAAAAATGGAAAAGAAAGACCATTTTTATAATATAGTCATATATAGGTAAAGAACTACGACCTCATATTCCAGCTTCCTTCAGTTAATCATACTACTATAAAGTCCTCACCACAGCACACCAAAAGTAAAACTTGTATTGACAAAGATTTCAACCACTGTTCCTGAGTTAGTCACTATATGTCTATTTATATTCTTGTTTGTGTATATTATGTATATATGCAAATATATATGCATATAAAGATAATTACGTTAATAGATATAGACACACACACACATATATATATATAACATAGACACACATTAACTTGTTCAAATGAATATAAACATATGTACTGGTGCTTTCATAAAATATAATATATTCCAAATTGAGTTCTGGATTCAATTTGTATGTTCAGTTTTACTCTGTTTTCCCCTGAGAAAGCTTTTAAATATATCTGGGGCAAAAATGTTGTGGTAGTCTCAGCTGTTCCTACAACCACTTTCGCTATTTGTGTCATTATTATTGCTGCATAATCTGAACATAAAAAAACATGGTGCCGTAACAAATGACTTCCCACTACTGACAGTTATAGCAGCAGCATTTCAATACTGATGAAAAATTTCCCAGCAAGATATCTGTCCAGGTTTACATAAACCAAACAGGAAATGGCTGCCACTATTCACATTAAATCCAAACCGTTTGGTGTAACTTTATCTGTTTTACATTAATATAAAACCTCTTTCATTCTCAACTGGTGAAATTTCATCAGTATTAAGATTTGAAAAAGTAACTTGAGATTTCATATGTAGTATTCTTGTTTGTCCTTTAATAAGATCTTTTAAAGGTAATTGTTGAAAAGTTTTTTAGTTCTTGATTCTTTTAAATTTTATGAACTTTGTAAATTTTTATGATAGGGAGGGGTTTGTTACGACTTTTTCCCAATGGACTGCTAATAGAAGTTAGCTTGTGTAGCCCATGTGCTAGATGCTGTCAGTATCAAACTGCCTTTGACTTTCACACCTCTCAGGGGACTAGTAATTGTTGTGTTCAAACAGCCTGTAATTGTGATCCCGCTGGCTTTCTCAGTACGCTTCTGGCTATTAGAATCATTAAACAACTCAGCACCTGTTAACAGCATTGTAAATATTCAACCCTGCTTGTGTGCAGGTTGAGTCCAATATAGAGAAATCTTACAGAGCTCAGTCTCATAAATTAGAGCTTCTGACAAGTCAATTATTGTGAAACTGGGTTTCTCTGTGAAATAAATGAAATAGCATGCTGACAAAAAGGTAGGCTGTCTGTTTATGGCAAAGAGAAGATAATGACTTGATGATTCAATGCAGTGAATATGAAACTACATTTTATCCTTTACCCATAATTAAACAGTTGTGAAATGTTTGTGTTTAAATAACCAGTAAATTACAAATTTTTTTACTGTGGAGAGTGCAATATGAAAACAGACCTTTTTACTTAGCTGTTGCATACTTTTTCAAGTTAGTAAAGTGATTATTAAAATTAATGACATGTAATGTTTTAAGCTAAATGCTTATAATTGTTCAGTCTAGAAGTTGCATGGTAACTAAAAGAAAAAGTTCACCTCATAGAAGTAAAGGCTATGTTATGCTACTAATAGAGATCATATAAATCTGTACTGTATCCCTTATATTAACTCCCAAAATTTTATGTAACCTAAAAAACTTCATTTACATTTAAATTATTTTACAGTGTCTCACAAATTGTATATCTAATTTAGATGTAACAATACCTTACTTTTATAAGGATTTGAAGATATTTTAAATGCCCTTAGAACCTCAGTCCAAATATTGACAAAGAATAGTATTTAATAAAGATCAGTGAAGTTCAATTTACTTGAATTGAATTTTGTATTTCTTCTGTTATGCAAGTCAATAAGAATGTTGGTGACCACATTTAGAAAAAAAAACTGTATTAAGAATAAATAACAATGAAATGTGTATGTTTTCTGCACAAAGAAATGTGAACTTTTAGTAAGTTAGATTATGAATAATATTTTAGTGGAGTCATCATATAATTTATTGTAATCTCAGAAACATCATTTAGGTTGATTTTTTTTTTTTTTTTTTTTTTGGCAATGTACTTTAAATATTTAAGCAATATTTACCCTGACTGTATTTTATCTGGATGAAAATCACAAATTTGTCTTTAAAAAGTCCCAATATGCTTAAATAAACAGACTTTAGAAGGGATATTAATCCATTGAAATATACTTTGTAAACATACTAAACAAAATAAAGCAAATACAGTAAATAAAATAAGATAAATATTTAAAAGAACCTGTAATTTTTTTCAAGGTAAGTTTTTTTCATTGATAGTTTTAAGTGTTATTTGTAAATGTACCTAATTTATTCATTAAAGCATAAAATGATGAAGTTGACATCCCAGTTATATATAGGACAGTGGCTTGTGGTAATCAGTAACAGCATCCATTAGTTTTCTAATGACCTAGTAAATGTATAAATAAAAGTAGAATTTTAGTTTTTTTGTATTTCACAGTAATATTTTCGAAATACCTTCTTTCTGTAATGTCAGTTACATAAAGAATTGTTTGTTCCAAGATCAAGGCAGACAGATTTGACTTAAAAAAAGAATAGTTTGATTCTTACTCTACAAATCGTACTACTTAGTATCCTGGGCACATTTTTACTAGTGTTTTCAATTTAGAAATAACTTTATCAGTTATGTATTAGTCCTGACAGCTAAAAATGATATTGGAAAATTTATAGACTTAGCAAGCCAAAAGAATGTGAAATAGAAAGTAAGCACTTATATTGTAGAAAGTTTGACTGATGAATTTCATTTCTTGGGAAACAATGAAAGAGAAAAAATATTTTAAAAATTTGGAATGACTTTGGATATTTGTATCTTTTATATGGCTTGAATGTCCAGAATTTTCATTTTCACCTCTAAAGCAGAAGACATTATTCTAACTAAATACTCCTCCTTAGTCATTTTCCAAAAGAAAATAAATATTTTCTAGTGGTTAATAATTTTGGTTTTTCACTTCCATATATGCTTAGCTATACATAAATTTGAACATTTTGTTTAAATTAATGACAGCACTAGGTTTAGTACTTATTTATCTCTTAATTGATTAATATTGCTTTATTTTGGTCCATGCCAAGAGCTTTTCTAGAAATACAGTAACTGTTCGATAGACAAAATTAAAGTAACTATTCCTTTTTAATGGGAGTTATTTTCCTAAATAAATTTCAATAGTGCCTTACTATAATTTTTATGTAATGGAGCCTCTCATATTTGCACTAACTTTTCTTTCTAGTGAAAATATGTCCTGACATTATTAGTCCTGCTTTGTGTATTTTTAAATTTTGTTTATAATTTACGACCCCAAGTCTCTTCCTTTGAAGAATGAAAAATATCACAAAAATTGTCATCTAGATAGCGTTCTCCATTGCTCTCAAGTTGTGGCTTTCTTTAGTCGTCTCCCATTTGAAATTGTTAACACCCTTTTCCCAGACTATGAATATTCCCTTCCTAATCCTATACAGATGTAAAATCATCACGATGGGGTCTTACGGATGAGAACCTGTTCTCTAAGACTACTTTCCACTGCCATTCTTTGATGTGGATGGGGAAAAGTGAGGTAGGGCATATAAGTTACTCATGCTGACTAGGATACAGGGTTCACCTAGTAGGAATTAGGGAACTGCCAAGATTGTGGGTGTAGTCCCTTGCTCTTCAGGTCTATTTCCAGGCACAGATCCCTAGTGGCCGTAGGGTTTTGCCAAGAACTTCTCAGTGTTGGAGGGAGGCACAATCAGGTGAAATGTATGTCTTTAGGCTTTTTGCTTGGAAAATATACAGAGCTGGACTTACGTATTTTTCCTGTATTGAGGTTTGGTTAGAATGCTTTATTTTTACCCTGCTGATGTCCCTTCTAGTCATTAGGATGACATTTATTCCCTAAGCACTAGGGGAACAATAATTGAATAAATTGCCTAAATTTAGTCATCTACCACCCAAGATTAATATTTCTGTGAGTTCTGTGAAGCTACTGAGGATAGGTTTTATAATAAAAGGGGATTATATTTATGTGTAGTCTGTGAAACTGAGGTGATAGTTTTAGTAGAAAATATCTTGAGGCCGGGCGCGGTGGCTCAAGCCTGTAGTCCCAGCACTTTGGGAGGCCTAGACAGGCGGATCACGAGGTCAGGAGATCGAGACCATCCTGGCTAACACGGTGAAACCCCATCTCTACTAAAAAATACAAAAAACTAGCCGGGCAAGGTGGCAGGCGCCTGTAGTCCCAGCTACTCCGGAGGCTGAGGCAGGAGAATGGCATAAACCCGGGAGGCGGAGCTTGCAGTGAGCCGAGATCCGGCCACTGCACTCTAGCCTGGGCAACAGAGCCAGACTCCGTCTCAAAAATAAAAAATAAAAAAGAAAGAAAAAAGAAAATATCTTGAAACAAATAATAACCTTGCTTGTTTTCTAGCTACTACAATTTGGGTGATGTGAGCCATGATTCTGTGAACAAGTTTCTGTCCCATCTGATTGAGAAGTCCCTGATTGAATTGGAACTTTCCCACTGTATTGAAATTGGAGAGGTACGACTTAGTCATATGCATTCTAACTGAAAAGATTGCCCAGCTTTTTAACAAGTCTTTTGCTTCTAATACTATCAAAATTTTTAACAAAATTGTTTCAAAAGTAGTTGTCTGAATTACTAATTTTATAAAGATACATACTTTCATTGTACTCTTCATTTGTTATTCTTTTGAAATAGGATAATCGCAGCATTGAACCTCTAACTTATGGCCGAATTGCCTCCTATTACTATTTGAAGCATCAAACGGTTAAAATGTTCAAGGACCGCTTGAAGCCTGAATGCAGTACTGAAGAATTGCTTTCAATTCTAAGTGTGAGTTTTTCATATATTTCATATCTTCTCTTTTAATTTAGGGCTTAAAGTTTTGCCACCTAGTTTGTCTTGAAATTTAACAGAAACCATTTATAAAGCCCTTTCCTCTGTTAAACAGGGTCACTACAAAGCAACACATATAGACTAAGATGCCCGTATATAAGGTGACCACATAATTTATCATCAAAATTTGGACCCCTCTGAGTGTGGAGGCCTTATTAATATTTAAGTCAGGATAGTAGATGTAAACCGGACTGTCCTGAGCAAGGCAAGTCATCAGCCTATCCTTAAATATAGTAGCCTCTTTGAATTATGATTGAAAACTTTTCTTATTGCTTTTTTGGATAGTTCCTGTTGAATACTTATCTGTGATGCTACTGAAGTTTCTTTCATAAGCATCTACACAATTAAGTTCTTAGAATTAATGTCAGTACAGCTGTTTATCCCCCATCCCCACAAACACCCTTACCAAAAAAATGATCACAGTTATATCACATGGTAAAAAACTATACTTTGTTCATTTTTCCTTTTTTTGCCAAATAGCTAAGAAATTGATATTAGAAGCATCTTTTCTACCTTTCTTTCTACATAATGTATCCTTCTGGCTTTTTTTCACTTTGTTGATTTTAAGTGTAATAATTTACCACAGATCTTTGTTAACACGTTAGTTAGGATATTCATATATTCTGACTGTTATCTTATCCTTCAGATGTGTTGATGCTTTTTTAAAAAGTTAAGAACAATTGGACCATTCTGTCTTTAAAGTCCTTCTGTTATAAATTCATTGATTCTATGGTAGTTCACTGAGTAACTTTTTTCCTTCCTCTTCTATTGCTTTATCATTCTCAATAAGCTTCAGTATCCCATTCACAGGTTTTAAATTTCTCAGTTTTTTCCCCTCGAAGAAACTAGTTTGTAAATTTTGTGCCCAGCATAGTGCCACGTACATTTTAGTGAGTTTGAAAATATTCATTAATGAATTGATGAACAGATGGAAGGGTAGGTGGATCCTGTAGTAATCAGTTTTCTATTTGCTCTGTAGAAAAGAATAGAGGACTAAAGTATATGAGGCAGCTACCGAAAAATATTTTTTTTTAATTAAAAATTTATTTCTGATGGAAGAGTACAAAGCATAAAGACTTTTTTATATCCTTAAGAATGATATTTTTATCAGCTTCTAGCCAAAGATTCAAAAAAGTAGGATTTCTCTCGGGGAGAGACTGTTAGCACAGGCAGCAAAATAATGGTTAATACATTTGGGCATGCCTCTTAAATTAGTATCTGTTAGATTTAAGACTATAATTTATTTTGTATTTATCTAGTCTCATATTTAAGCATACTTTTCTGCCTTGGAAACGTATAATAACAGCTAACACCTTTGAGCAGTTTTTACGCACTAGACATTAAGAACTTTAAATTAATAAACTAATTTAATCCTCACAACAACCACTCATTTGATATTAGTAACATCCCATCATTTTTCCCATTTTAAAGGTTAACCATCTTGTCCAAAGTGAGTGGTTTGCAGTGTAGCACCAGAATATGGGCCCTGAAACCATCCTACTATACTGCCTCTCAAGTCATACACATACACACACACACACACACACACACACACACACACACACACATGCACATATGCACATGCACACAGTTAGGTGGAAGGCATTGAGGTGGGAGGTACAAAGTAACAAGTTAAAACTAGATACACGCTGTAAAGGAAGTTTGTGAGAATCATATGCCTACTACATTCTGTACCCCTGTTTACTCCACTAAAAAAGCCAAAAAAAACCCTTAAAATCCCAGGGGAATTAAACATTTGCTTTAGTCTTCTCTTTGAAAAGGCATTGATCACGAAAGGTATGCTCCCATCCTGTCAGCAGCATGTTTCTTTCTGGCATTACACTATATGAAACCAGTTATGCTAATCTGTTGGTATATTTTTCTTATATATTTTGTTCAAATAAAGTCAGTTCTGAATTTATTTTACCTTTTACACAAAAGGTCTGTTCCCATCCTGTCAATAACTGAATAAATGGAACCATCTGAAAATATGTGTAAGGAAAGCTATATAGTGGAATATTTATATAGATATAGTATGGTCTACCCCATAAAAATTTCCACAGCAAGAATATCTTCTTCTCTCATGGTGTTTAGTCCAAGGAGCTCTCGGCTTGCACTAGATATTGTCTCAGTCTCTATTATCTCAATGAGGGTTCATTCTGAATGAAGAACCGTAGGACTCACATTGACAAGAAGATATGTAGGTATCACAGTTTTCTTAATTTCTTGCCTAGGAATTATTCTTTGTTCACTAGCAAACACTATGTGTAACTACCAGCACAATCCTAAATAATACAGCACGATTGTATAATTATGGTGTAATTTCCAGAAATCGTTCTTCTTAAGTTTCTTTAAATGACTTTTTTTTTTAAACCATGAAAAGACTACCAAATGACTCACAGAACCTCAATATCCTCCCTACTTTTGCCTCCAAAAATGCATATTAATGTCATTGTGGTTTTAAAATAAGGAGAAACTAGTAGTCAGACAGAAGCAATAGGGAACAGGATGATAAAAGCATAAGAAGATGAGGAAAGCTGTGGGGATAACAGTAGTGTTTCAAAGATCTGTTGCCATTATTATTGCTTTTGTTATCGTAATACTTAAAGTCATATCATGTTTTTGTACAATTCACTCATATAACATTCGATAATGTTTCTAAAGTCATTTTTAATCTTTAGTTTTTAAATTTTTAGTATTTCTGATAACATTACAATTGAAATACTTCTATTTTTTTGAGTATTACTTTGAACTTTCCATAATATTTTCTTAAATTTTATTAGTGAATAAAGTTTTCTTATTTCTTAAGCTACCCATTAAATTTGTCTTTTGGTTTTCAGGATTTGGGGGTATTAATAACGTATAGAAATTAGGTTCATTAAGATTTTTCTTTTGGGTCCTCTGAATATGTTGCATTGTGATGATTGTGGGCACAAAAAATAAGCTAAAAGGTAATCATAAATTGGAAAAAAAAGAATATTAAAACATCAATTCACTCTTACCAAGCATTTCTAAATATATAAACCTATTATTTCTCTCCAATTATCATCAAAACATAGTTTCAAGTGATAGTCTCTTGATGGTATCTAGTCCTAACTGATGGTACCCTCTTTTGGACCTTTTCTTCCTTTAGAGAATATAAGTATTTATAATCTTGTACTGAGCTATATGGTTTTCTCTTTTTTAAAAAATGAGTTGGAATTCTTACCCTTTATGTGGTCATTTTGCATATTACTATTAACTTTTCTGAAATAAGAATTAGAATTTCCAGAATACAAAATCAGTGTACACAAATCAGTAGAATTTCTATACACCAAAAACATTCAAGCCGAAAGCCAAGTCAAGAATGCAATCCCATTCACAATAGCGACTAAAAGAATAAAATGCCTAGAAATATAGCTGACCAAAGAGATGAGAAATCTCTATAATGAGAATTACAAAACACTGCTCAAAAACAATCAGAGTTGACACAAACAAATGGAAAAACATTTCATATTCATAGATAGGAAGAATCAATATTGTTAAAATGGCTATACTGCCCAAAGCAATTCATACATTCAGTGCTATCTCTAACAAACTACCAATGACATTCTTCACAGAATTAGGAAAGACTATTCAAACTTTATATGGATCTAAAAAAGAGCTTGAATAGCCAAGGCAATCCTAAACAAAAGGAACCAAGCTGGAGATACCATGTTACCTGACTTCAAACTATACTACAAGGCTACAGTAACCAAAACAGCATGGTGCTAGCACAAAAATGGACATAGATCAATGGAACAGAATAGAGAGCCCAGAATTGAAGCCACATACCTACAACCATCTAATTGTCAGCAAAAAGAATGAGAAAAAAGACTCCCTATTCAATAAGTGGTGCTGGGATAATTGCCTAGCCATATGCAGAAGATTGAAATAGGACCCCTTCCTTACCCAAATATAAAAGTCAACTCAAGATGGATTAAAGACATGAATGTGAAACCTAAAACTACAAAAACTCTGGAAGATAACCTAGGAAATACCATTCTGGACATAGGCCCTGGCAAAGATTTCATGAAAAAGATGCCAAAAGCAGTTGCAACAAAAACAAAAGTTGACATATGAGACCACATTAAACTAAAGAGCTTCTACATAAGAAAACAAACTATCAGTAGAGTAAACAGACAGCCTACAGAATGGGAGAAAATATTTGCAAACTATTCCTCTGACAAAGATCTAATATTCAGAATCTGTAAGGAACTTAAACAAATTAACAAGCAAAAAAACAAACAACCCCATTAAAAAGTGGGCAAAGGACATGAACAGATACTTTTCAAAAGAAGATATACATGTGGCCACCAAGCATATGAAAAAAATGCTCAACATCACTAATTATTAGAAAAATGCAAACCAAAACCACAATGAGATACCATCTCACACCAGTCAGAATGACTGTTATTTTAAAAGTCAAAAAATAACAGATGCTGGTGAGGATGCAGAGAAAAGGCATCATGTATACACTGCTAGTAGAAATGTAAATCAGTTCAGCCATTGTAGAAAGCAGTGTGGCGATTTCTCAAAATGCATTGCTGATAGAAATGTAAATTAGTTCAGCCATTGTGGAAAGCGGTGTGTCGATTTCTCAAAGAACTTAAAACAGAACTACCACTTGACCCAGCAATCCATTATTGGGTATATACCCAAAGGAATAAAAATTGTTCTGCCATAAAGACACATGCACGCATATGTTTATCGCAGTACTATTCACAATATCAAAGTCATGGAATCAACCTAAATGCAGTAGACTGGATAAAGAAAATGTGGTACATACATACCATGGAAAACTATGCAGCCATAAAAAAAGAATGAAATCATATTCTTTGCAGAAACATGGATGGAGTTGGAAGCCATAATCCTACGTGAAACACAGGAATAGAAAATCAAATACCAGATATTCTCTTATAAATGGGAGCTAAACATTGAGAATACATGGACAGGAAGAAGGGAACAACAGACACAAGGGCCTACTTGAGTGTGGAAGCTGGGAGGAGGGAGAGGATCCAAAAACTACCTATTGAGTACTATGCTTATGACCTGGGTGACAAAATAATCTGTACCCCAAACCACCATAACACAGAGTTTACCTGTGTAGCAAACTTGGTCATGTAACCTTGAACCTAAAATTAAAGTTTAATTAATCAATTACTTAATTGATTAACAGAAGATTGTCAGGATTGGTAAAAATTCTATATGTTATATCTGTTTATACGTTATCCTTTGAATTCTCGCCTTTTATGTTCTTTTTCTTTATATGTAGAATGGTTGGTAGTTTTCAGAATGATATTATATTGACAATATCACCCTTTGACCAAAGAATGGAGGCAACAGACAGTTTCTGAGTTTGCAGATGAAACTGAATTCTTCCAAATAGTATAGAGCTAAGCTAAAGGAAATTGTCTAAAAAAAAATTTAAGAATATATTTCAATGTGCGTATCTTGAATGACTTACCTTTAAGTATTACTTTCTATTTTTTCATACTCAATTTCGTTGTTCACTGTTCTACCCACAGACTATATATTGATTCATCAAAAATATATTTATTGTGTGTCTACAATGTATAAGGCACTTTCTAGGGGCAAGATACAGAACAATGAACATTAGTGGCAAACTTTCTATGTGTGTGAGAGTGTGTATGTGTGTATGTGTGTGGGTGAGTAGGTGTGTGTGTGGTCATACACAGATAAATTATGGACAATGGTAGTAAACCATGAAAGACACTTGCGCTTTGGTGTTGCTGCTGACTGAAATCATCAGTTCAGTGTGATGCTGTAACGATGATAGCAGATGTTGCCCATTATCAAAAAGAATATCTAAAAACAAAACAGGAAGTAGTTATGTTAATCGTCCATATGGAGAAGACTTGCTATATACATTTCCGGTGGCCTCAGATCAAAAGGACATCAGAGAGAGAGTCTGAATGTGTCCAAAGTGAGATACTCGAATGTTAGAAGACATGTGATTAGAGCACTTTGGTCTGGAGAGGCAAAGGCTTTGAATCAATGGGACCAAAATTGAAATCATGAATAGAGGCCCTCTTTGGATCTTGAAAACAGTAACTTTTTTCAGTTAGTAGGAGGTTCCATCTGATCCTGCAAGAAATGAACTCAGAAGATTTATTACTTCAATTGACGGATATAACATAGGCCAAAAATTTATAGATTCAAAAAGAGATGGGATAAATTTATTAAAAGTTACTGAAGAACTAAAATAGAAAATGGAATTGTGACTGTCAGATTTGGTATGATAGGTGATTTTTTTTTTTTTTTTTTTTTAACAAAGCAGGGATGAGGATTGGACCTGCCTAGCATGTGCATGAATTTTTTCTGTTGGAGCTCTAGATACTTTAGGAATGTTTTTATTCTTCAGAGTATTGTGGGCTTTTTTTAAAAAAAAAAAAAATGTGGCAGTCTGTTAATACTTGCAGATACTAATTCCTGTTGATTATTATTCCATTATATGAAACTATTCCAGTCAACAGTTGAGAAAGGAAATACACTTCCACTCATTTTTTATCTCCTGTAACATCTCTTTTGAGACTTCCATTTTTATTTATTCTTCTTTCCTAGAAGCTTAGCTGATTCTGGCTTAGGTTTTTAGATATCGTCGTCTTTAACTGATAGTAAAATACTCTAGTCTGGGTGTAAAGCAAAGATTCTATTGAAACTATTTCTCTTCACTAATGTCCTTCTACAATAGAAACCCATTTATTTAAATCCCATCTTTTCCACATTTTTTAATGAATATAGCCATTAAAAAATGTTAATTACTTTTTATTGAGAACCCACTACATGCTAGGCAGTTTATATCCATTATTTATAAGCATCAAATAGCCCTTCAAGTTAAGTGTTAATATGTAAATAATGAAATTGAATTTTAATGAGATTAAGTTGTTATAGCTTCTATAGAAAGTAACTCCTTAGAACTTTTTCCTATGCTTTATTTCCTCTCCTAGACATACTCTATCTTTATCCTATTATTTCATTCCAGCTGTAAAAAATTTTTAAAGCATTGACATGTAAGATATATACTTTTTCAAAATAAAGAACCAGAGTCACTTTTAAAATTATGTATGACCTTGTAACTAGAATTGTAAGTATTAAATACAGATCTGAATTACTAACAAAATAATTATTTCAGCTTTTTTTCATTGAAGACATTATTTTAAGTTTTAAACAATCTGATGCTATTTTGGAAAACGTTAGGTATTTTATAACAACCCTTGCCAAGTTTTTTCTAACACCATGAATTAATAAGCTTCGTAATTAAGGCAGCTGCTTCACACCTCTACTGTTAACCAGTGACATTACATCTGTCTTGCTCCATTGATGCCCTCCTCCTAGTTTTTGAAGCATTTAGCAGTTTTAGCAACAGGGATTACATGGTATGGAGTAAGTAGTCTAATTAGATATAAGTAAAAATCCTGAGGGAAAAGGACATTTTGAAAGTAATTTGAAGAATCTCTTAATGATGTTGGCACTGAAATCCGAAGTCCAGAGTAGAAAGTGCCTGTCGTCGTGGCAAACCAGGATCATGATCTGATATGTTCTGTGGACTTTTAGAAGGTAGCCTATTTTAAAACTGGAAGAGAAATGAAAAGCTTCAAAGTTAGGGAAAATTTGTTTGAACATATTTTTCAGAATATGCTTGCTATAATGTTGATAATTTTGAAAGAAAATGAAATATGCCCCACATGTCTTATGTCTCAATAATTTTCAGTTAATTTGTATAACATACAGTTGGTTGTTATGGTACTTATGACAACATGAAATGAGATTTTATTTATATATCAAATATTTAATTAAAAGTAGTGAAATTCTTATTTTCACACAAGCTTGGATATTGACTAAAAGAATGAGTTTCATGTCTAAATGTAAATATAACTATTCCAAATTTAGAAAAGTACCAGAACAATAGGATTTTTATGTGTCAATAAATGTCCAGGTTTAGCAGTTCTCTGTACTGTTCTCTTTAAAAGCACGCTGATTCTTTGCTCTGCCTGTATATAGAATATTTTCAGTAATATAACATCTTTAATACTTGAATTTTATCATGTTTGAGGCACAACTACAAATTTTTTGTAGGAAAAATTGCAAAAATATCTTTCACAAACATATAAGGTTGAAAAAATAAGCAAGAATGTTTTTATAAGGGAGAAATTTAAAACTAAATAAAAAGGACAAGCCAGTTATGAATAGCATTGGTAGGGAACCCAGCATGTAAAAAAAGTTAAAGAGTTTATTAAAGGAAAAATGAAAGAAAGGAAGGTTAACTGAATAACAGTGAACACCACCAACCTCATGGCCCTCCATTTCCAAATAACCTCCTGACAATCACAGGATCCCATCTGCTACTCTTTATCTTCTTAGTGGGGAAACCTAATGGGATATCTTCCAGGGTTTGCGAGAAGAGCTTCCCTAACTCTCAGGCTAGGAAGCTGCCTGGCATCTTTTGGAGAGGCGCAGATGGCAACTGTCTTGAAAAAAGGTATCTTTCTACTTCTCTTGGTCTCTTTCCCTTGAGACCTTCCATGTTCTCCATTATTTCTTAACTTCTAACTTTCTGCACTTACAAGCTTTCTTTAACATAGAGAAATGAAATATTTTCCCGATAAAAGTCCTCAATCTCAAATATATTTATTGTGATTTAGTAGGTTATAGGTTTTTAAGCTGTTATGTTCCAACAAGCATAAAATGTATTTGTAATACTGTCTGGAATTTGTCCTGTTTTAAGTTTTTGTTCTTTTTTGTTTTTCTTAATTACTTTTGATTTCCTAAATTGTCCCACAGATTAAGAATCAATTACCAGGATTCCAAATGTTGGTGATTAAATAGGAAATGAGTTTAGATTTAGAAATGAGTTTTAGTTATTGAAGAAATGTATTTAGATAACAAAATATATTTCTTTTATTATCTACCAGTTTAACTGTCTCATTAAAAAAGAAAATGGCCCAACCTTGCCCAAGATGACACAACTGCTATGGAAAAATAATATGAAAACTCAGCTCCCAACAGGGAAAGGGCAGTGTTAGAATTTGTATCTCCCAGCAACCTTTTGAATGTCCTGTCTCGTTTCCCATTTCTGTTTTGTACTTTTCTTTTTTCCTTCTTTTTACATCTTATTTTGCTCTTTTATCTAAATTTACAAACTAAGGTACATAAAAAGGTTGCACCCATAAATTTCTCTGCCAAAGCTATCTGTAAAAGATACTTTTAACTTGTCGTTTATTAAAATTTGCTATGTATTCTATCCAATACTCAGTGCATTTGGGGAATACCAAAGAAACAGAGACAGATCCGTATTTTTTAAGAAGATTTATACTAGAGCCCTAAAAGCTTAATGAAAACAAAGGCATAAGCTTGTATCTATCTCTGTGTGCCATTGCTGCTCAATATAGCTTTATCTAAGCATGGCAAGTGTTTAGTTCTACCTACAGCATTCAAGTCTAAAAGAGTCGCTGACATTGTCCTCCCCCAAAGAGTTACCAGCCTGTCTTATGGGCAAGATTGGAACACCAAGCTCCCGGGGGCGTATAAGAACATTTACAAAGGGTACTCCAAGTAAACATTTTTATATCACAAACATAATCTTGATTGGGTTTATATAAATTAAGTCATATTTATAAAACTTCCGTGGTATTTTACTTTCCAGAGAATGTTATTAGGAATTATTTGGCAAAATAAATTATTATTAATCTATTTTTGAACTTTTTTTTTATTATCAATAGTAACTCTCTGCTTAACTTAGTGATATAAAACTACTTAGAATTGTCATAACACACGCAATCATGTTGGAGAAATAAAAATAACACTGAAACATATTATCCTACTGGAAATAAAATGTCTTCCCCAAATTTTAACTACCTCTTACTCTACTTTGAGTAAGTAGAGCATTTTTCAGATTTTTTAAATAAGTGGAAAATATGGAAACTTTAATATTGAATTACGAATATTAAAACCTAATTTTCATGTGCTAGGTATTAGCTTCTGCTTAAATGTTTCTAATTTCATCCCAATAAAGTTTAAGTACTCTAAAGTTGTTAGGGTCTCTTTGGTCCAGCAGATGGGGCAATTCAGAAATCAATATGACCTCCTTCCTCCATGAATAATGGTGATTAGAACTGTTTCCAAAAGATTCATGATTCATGCCCCAAATGTCTTCTCAGTACAAATAATACAAAAATGCTGTTTAAACTAAAAATCATATCATGCTACTTTTTAAAATCAGAAAGCAGCTCAGTGGGTAAATAGGAGTGATCATTTCCAATATTTAAGGCCATCTGAATACGTTTCAGTATCACTTTTATGTAACAGAGAAAAAGAAAAATTAAGCATGCCAGTATTCAATCCAACCCACTATAAGCAGAGTCCTACAATATTATGTTATTTTGGAAACATAGAATTTTAAAAGGAAAAAATAATCGTAGAAAATACTCCTTCATGATGAGGGATCAGACAACCTTTTAGGTTAGCTAAAATGCCAGACCTTTTCTCTATGTAACAATGTAGAGAAATACAGTTCATTCACTGTGTACTTAAAACAACTATGTTAACACAGATTAGGACAAAAATTTTTGTTAATTATTTATTATGAAGTATATCCTAATGTGTTTAAAAACAGGTCATTGTGTTTATCTCCTTGCTTTATTGAATCTTGTTTTATATATAATACTACTTTTATAAGTTTTTTAAATTGAAAAGAGGACAGTTACCCTTTCTTAGTTTGTTATTCCTGACAGTGTTTCCCTATGCCCTATTCCCTTTTCATTGATTGTTATCAGACCACCAGTAGTCCTCATACCTTAGCTGTTATTTAGCCTGTCTTGGTGCATTCAGGCTGCTACAAACAAAAATACCATAGAATAGGTAGTATTAATAATAGATATTTATTTCTCACCATTCTAGAGACTATGAAGTACCAAATCAAGGAATCAGCAGATTCAGTGTTTGTTGAGGGCCTGTCTCCTGGTGCATAGATGGCCATCTTCTAGTTGTGCCCTCACATGGCAGAAGTGGTGAGAGATTTCTCTGGAGTCTCCTTTATAAGGGCACTAACCCTATTCATGAGAGTTCTACTTTCATGACCTAATCACCCCCTCCCCAGAGCCCCCATCTCCAAACACCATCACACTGGGAGTTCAGATTTAACATATTAATGGGGGGCAGGGGACACAAATATTCAATCTAGAGCATAGTCTATATAGAGATTTATATCTCCTGATCATTTTCTCACAAGTCTTGTAAGAGTCAATAGTCCATGTGCAGAAAGATTGCAGAGCTATATCTTTTGTGATATCACAAGTATTTCTGTATATTGCCACATCACATTAACTCTTCACATTATAATATTACATTATAAAAGAGTTTCTGCCTGTGGGTGATAACTCTGGCTTTCGCTGACTCCCATATTCCACAAAGTTACAAAACAAACCTGCTGTGAAGAAAATTTTGCATATTAGCTCATCTATCATCTAGTCAATTCACTAAGGTTATAATTCTGATCATGTAACCTTAGTTATTATGAGCCTGGGTTCTGAAATGAAACCTGAACCGTTTCAAATACTATCTCTGCTGCTTTCTAGACCTTGGACAATGGTACTTACCCTCTGAGCCTCAGTTTCCTCATGAGGTTATTGGAATGATTGCATTAGTTTATATAGGTGAAGTGCATAGAACAATTATTTGCTTATTTGCAGTAATTAGTAAATACTAGCTATTATTTAATAATAATATTTATTGAGCACATATTATATTCCAGCCATGGTGGATATAGCAGAAAACAGAGCTAATGGTTCCACCACTCATGGACCTTACAGTTATAGTGGAGTTGGCCAAGAATAAACACACATGTAATTTCAGGTGAATATAAGTGGTAGATGCAGGAAAAACGTGGTCATAATCAGAAGATAATTAGAGGATGCTCTTATTAATAGGATGGTTTGCAGTGGTAAAGGAAAGCCATTCTGAAAAGATGATATTTGAACAAAGAACTGGATAACATGAAGGAACAAATCATGAGAAAGCCTTGGGGAAGAAATCCCAGGTAGAAGGAAAAGCCAAATGCAAAGGAAGCAGGAACTGCTTGGAAATTTCAAAGAATAGCAGAAAAGCCAGTATGCTTAAAGTGGAGTGCACACTGAGAGGGCCTAGGAGACAGAGGTGACGTCATCTAGGGCCATAGTAAGGAGTGTTGATTTTATCCTAAGTGTTCAGTGGAGCCATTGGTGGGATTTTGATCCGATGAGTGATGTGATGTTATTGATAGTGAAAAAGATCATTCTTGCTTTTTTATGGAGAACTGGCTCTTGGAGAGAGTCCATGTGAGAAAAGATGGTTATCCACAGCTTGGATAGAGTGGTTAGAGGTTGAAATGGTGAGTAGTAGTCAAACGCAGGATATTTTAAAGGTTGAGCCAACAGGAATTAATGATTGATTGATTGATTATAAGTAAAGAATGGAAGATGCTGTCTAGGTTTGGGCCTGAACAATTTGTTGAGAGAGAATACCATTAATTGAGGTGAAAAGCAATGAGTAAAGTGCAGAGTGTGTGTTTGTCTTGGGGAATGGGGGGACTGTGACAGGCATATGGATTCTTTTCCAAGTTTCAAAGTCATGGAATTGGTTGAGATCATCTAGGCAGTCATTATTGATCAGAGGTCTAAAGGTTGAGCTCTTGAGAATGCTAGTATGTAGACGTTGGGGAGAGAAGGAGGAGAAGGTGTGACAACAAAGAAAACTAGGAGTAAGGAACAATAAGCAAAAAGGAAAACATCCAGGAGAGTGCATTGTCCTGGAAACCAGGTGGAAGGAAGTATCTCAAGAAGGGGATGGTCTCAGGAAACTAGGTATCAAAGGAACATAGCTCAAAATAATATGACAGACCCACAGCCAACATCATGCTGAACTTAAACTGGAATCATTCCCCTTGTGAACTGGAACAAGGCAAGGATGCCATTCTCACCATTCCTATTTAACACAGTACTGGAAGTGGTAGCCGGAGCAGTCAGACAAGAGAAAGAAATAAAAGGTGTCCAAATAGGAAAATAAGAAGTCAGACTATCCCTCTTTGGTGATAATATGATTATATACTTAGAAAACCCTAAAGACTTCACCAAAAGAATATTAAAACCAACAAAAGATTTTAGCAAGCTTCCAGGATGCAAATTCAGTGTACAAAAATCAGTAACATTTCTCTACACCAGTAATGTTCAGTCTGAGAGCCAAATGAAGAATGAAATCCTATTTACAATAGCTGCAACAAAATTAAATACCTAGGAATACATCTAACCAAGGAGGTGAAATATCTCTATGAGGAGAACTTCAAAATACTGTTAAAAGGTAACATAGATAACACAAACAAATGGAAAAACATTTCATACTCATAGATTGCAAGAATCAGTATCATTAAAATAACCATATGGCCCAAAGCAATCTACAGATTTAATGCTATTCCTGTCAAACTACCAATGTCATTTTTCACAGAATTGGGAAAAACCTATTTTAAAATTCATGTGGAACCAAAAAAGAGCACAAATAGCCAAAGCAATTCTAAGCAAAAAGAACAAAGCCAGAGGCATCATATTACCTGACTTCAAGCTATATTAAAAGGTTACAGTAACCAAAACAGCATGATACTCATACAGAAACAGACACATGAACCTGTGGAACAGAATAGAGAGCCCAGAAATAAAGTCACACCTGCAGTCACCCAATCTTCAAGAAAGTTGACAAAAATAAGCAATGCAGAAAGGACTGTCTATTCAATAAACTGGCTAGCCCATATGCAGAAGAATGAAACTGGCCTCCTACCTTTCACCATGTACAAAAATTAGCTCTAGGTGGGTTAAAGACTTAAATTTAAGACCTCAAACTATAAGAATCCTAGAGGAAAACCTAGGGAACACCATTCTGGACATCAGCCTTTAGAAGTAATGTATGGGAGCAAGATGGCCGAATAGGAGCAGCTCCAGTCTCCAGCTCCCAACGCGAGCAACACAGAAGACAGGTGATTTCTGCATTTTCAACTGAGGTACTGGGTTTATCTCACTAGAGAGTGCCGGACAATTGGTGCTGGTCAGCTGTTGGCAGCCCAACCAGCGAGAGCTGAAGCAGGGTGAGGCATCACGTCACCTGGGAAGCGCAAGGGGGAAGGGAATCCCTTTTCCTAGCCAGGGGAACTGAGACGCAGAACACCTGGAAAATCGGATAACTCCCACCCCAATACTGCGCTTTAAACGGGCACACCAGGAGATTATATACCACACCTGGCCGGGAGGGTCCCACGGCCAGGGAGCCTTCCTCATTGCTAGCACAGCAGTCTTTGATCTCTAACTGCAAGGCAGCAGCGAGGCTGGGGGAGGGGCGCCCGCCATTGCTGAGGCTTAAGTAGGTAAACAAAGCCCTGGGAAGATGGAACTGGGTGGAGCTCACAGCAGCTCAAGGAGGCCTGCCAGTCTCTGTAGACTCCACCTCTGGGGACAGGGCACAGCTAAACAACAACAACAAAAAACAAACAAACAAAAGCAGCAGAAACCTCTGCAGACGCAAATGACTCTGGCTGACAGCTTTGAAGAGAGCAGTGGATCTCCCAACACGGAGATTGAGATGTGAGAACGGACAGACTGCCTGCCCAAGTGGGTCCCTGATCCCTGAGTAGCCTAACTGGGAGACATCCTCCACTAGGGGCAGACCGACACCCTACACCTCACACAGTGGAGTACACCCCTGAGAGGAAGCTTCCAAAGCAAGAATCAGACAGGTACACTCGCTGTTCAGCAGTATTCTATCTTCTGCAGCCTCTGCTGCCGACACCTAGGCAAACAGGGTCTGGAGTGGACCTCAAGCAATCTTCAACAGACCTACAGCTGAGGGTCCTGACTGTTAGAAGAAAACTAACAAACAGGAAGGACACCCAAACCAAAACCCCATCAGCACGTCACCATCATCAATGACCAGAGGCAGTTAAAACCACAAAGATGGGGAAAAAGCAGGGCAGAAAAGCTGGAAATTCAAAAAGTAAGAGTGCATCTCCCCCTCCAAAGGAAGGCAGCTCATCACCAGCAACGAATCAAAGCTGGACGGAGAATGACTTTGACGAGATGAGAGAAGAAGGCTTCAGTTCATCAAACTTCTCAGAGCAAAAGGAGGAATTATGTACCCAGTGCAAAAAACTAAAAATCTTGAAAAAGAGTGGAAGAATTGATAACCAGAATAATTAATGCAGGGAAGGCCATAAACGAACTGACAGAGATGAAAACCATGACACAAGAAATACGTGACAAATGCACAAGCTTCAGTAACCGACTCGATTAACTGGAAGAAAGAGTATCAGTGATTGAGGATCAAATGAATGAAATGAAGCGAGAAGAGAAGTCTAAAGAAAAAAGAAGAAAAAGAAATGAACAAAGCCTGCAAGAAGTATGGGATTATGTAAAAAGACCAAATCTACATCTGATTGGGGTGCCTGAAACTGAGGGGGAAAATGGAACCAAGTTGGAAAACACTCTTCAGGATATCATCCAGGAGAACTTCCCCAACCTAGTAGGGCAGGCCAACATTCAAATTCAGGAAATACAGAGAACGCCACAAAGATACTCCTCGAGAAGAGCAACTCCAAGACACATAATTGCCAGATTCACCAAAGTTGAAATGAAGGAAAAAATCTTAAGGGCAGCCAGAGAGAAAGGTCGGGTTACCCACAAAGGGAAGCCCATCAGACTAACAGCAGACCTCTCGGCAGAAACTCTACAAGCCAGAAGAGAGTGGGGGCCAATATTCAACATTCTTAAGGAAAAGAATTTTCAACCCAGAATTTCATATCCAGCCAAACTAAGTTTCATAAGTGAAGGAGAAATAAAATCCTTTACAGATAAGCAAATGCTTAGAGATTTTGTCACCACCAGGCCTGCCTTACAAGAGACCCCAAAGGAAGCCCTAAACATGGAAAGGAACAACCGGTACCAGCCATTGCAAAAACATGCCAAAATGTAAAGACTATCGAGCCTAGGAAGAAACTGCATCAAATAACGAGCAAAATAACCAGTTAATATCATAATGGCAGGATCAAGTTCATACATAACAATATTAACCTTAAATGTAAATGGACTAAATGGTCCAATGAAAAGACATAGACTGGCAAACTGGATAAAGAGTCAAAACCCATCAGTCTGCTGTATTCAGGAGACCCATCTCACATTCAGAGACATAGATAGGCTCAAAATAAAGGGATGGAGGAAGATCTACCAAGCAAATGGAGAACAAAAAAAGCAGGGGTTGCAATCCTAGTCTCTGATAAAACAGACTTGAAACCATGAAAGATCAAAAGAGACAAAGAAGGCCATTACATAATGGTAAAGGGATCAATTCAGCAGGAAGAGCTAACTATCCTAAATATGCACCCAATACAGGAGCACCCAGATTCATAAAACAAGTCCTTAGAGACTTACAAAGAGACTTAGACTCCCATACAATAATAATGGGAGACTTCAACACCCCACTGTCAACATTAGACAGATCAATGAGACAGAAAGTTAACAAGGATATCCAGGAATTGAACTCATCTCTGCAGCAAGCAGACCTAATAGACATCTACAGAACTCTCCACCCCAAATCAACAGAATATACATTCTTCTCAGCACCACATCACACTTATTCCAAAATTGACCACATAATTGGAAGTAAAGAACTCCTCAACAAATGTACAAGGACAGAAATTATAACAAACTGTGTCTCAGACCACAGTGCAATCAAACAAGAACTCAGGACTAAGAAACTCAATCAAAACCACTCACCTACGTGGAAACTGAATAACCTGCTCCTGAATGACTACTGGGTACATAACAAAATGAAGGCAGAAATAAAGATGTTCTTTGAAACCAATGAGAACAAAGATATAACATACCAGAATCTCTGGGACACCTTTAAAGCAGTGTGTAGAGGGAAATTTATACCACTAAATGCCCACAAGAGAAAGCTGGAAAGATCTAAAATGGACACTCTAACATCACAATTACAAGAACTAGAGAAGCAAGAGCAAACACACTCAAAAGCTAGCAGAAGGCAAGAAATAACTAAGATCAGAGCAGAACTGAAAGAGATAGAGACACAAAGAACCCTCCAAAAAATCGATGAATCCAGGAGTTGGTTTTTTGAAAAGATCAACAAAATTGATAGACTGCTAGCAAGACTAATAAAGAAGAAAAGAGAGAAGAATCAGATAGATGCAATAAAAAATGATAAAGGGGATATCACCACTGACCCCACAGAAATACAAACTACCATCAGAGAATACTATAAACACCTCTATGCAAATCAACTAGAAAATCTAGAAGAAATGGATAATTTCCTGGACACTTACACTCTCCCAAGACTAAACCAGGAAGAAGTTGAATTCCTGAATATACCAATAGTAGGCTCTGAAATTGAGGCAATAA
The DNA here is from genome assembly GCF_002776525.5 of Piliocolobus tephrosceles. Classification (NCBI taxonomy): domain Eukaryota; kingdom Metazoa; phylum Chordata; class Mammalia; order Primates; family Cercopithecidae; genus Piliocolobus; species Piliocolobus tephrosceles. The sequence continues at coordinate 71,764,672 of NC_045438.1, forward strand.
TTAATAGCCTACCAAACAAAAAAAGTCCAGGACCAGATGGATTCACAGCTGAATTCTACCAGAGGTACAAGGAGGAGCTGGTACCATTCCTTCTGAAACTATTCCAATCAATAGAAAAAGAGGGAATCCTCCCTAACTCATTTTATGAGGCCAACATCATCCTGATACCAAAGCCTGCAGAGACACAAAAAAGAGAATTTGAGACCAATATCCCTGATGAACATCGATACAAAAATCCTCAGTAAAATACTAGCAAACCGGATCCAGCAGCACATCAAAAAGCTTATCCACCATGATCAAGTGGGCTTCATCCCTGGGATGCAAGGCTGGTTCAACATACGCAAATCAATAAACGTAATCCAGCATATAAACAGAACCAAAGACAAAAACCACATGATTATCTCAATAGATGCAGAAAAGGCCTTTGACAAAATTCAACAGCCCTTCATGCTAAAAGCGCTCAATAAATTCGGTATTGATGGAACGTATCTCAAAATAATAAGAGCTATTTATGACAAACCCACAGCCAATATCATACTGAATGGGCAAAAACTGGAAAAATTCCCTTTGCAAACTGGCACAAGACAGGGACGCCCTCTCTCACCACTCCTATTCAACATAGTGTTGGAAGTTCTGGCTAGGGCAATCAGGCAAGAGAAAGAAATCAAGGGTATTCAGTTAGGAAAAGAACAAGTCAAATTGTCCCTGTTTGCAGATGACATGATTGTATATTTAGAAAACCCCATTGTCTCAGCCCAAAATCTCCTGAAGCTGATAAGAAACTTCAGCAAAGTCTCAAGATACAAAATTAATGTGCAAAAATCACAAGCATTCTTATACACCAGTAACAGACAAACAGAGAGCCAAATCATGAATGAACTTCCATTCACAATTGCTTCAAAGAGAATCAAATACCTAGGAATCCAACTTACAAGGGATGTAAAGGACCTCTTCAAGGAGAACTACAAACCACTGCTCAGTGAAATAACAGAGGACACAAACAAATGGAAGAACATACCATGCTCATGGATAGGAAGAATCAATATTGTGAAAATGGCCATACTGCCCAAGGTAATTTATAGATTCAATGCCATCCCCATCAAGCTACCAATGAGTTTCTTCACAGAATTGGAAAAAACTGCTTTAAAGTTCATATGAAACCAAAAAAGACCCAGCAATGCCAAGAAAATCCTAAGTCAAAAGAACAAAGCTGGAGGCATCACGCTACCTGACTTCAAACTATACTACAAGGCTACAGTAACCAAAACAACATGGTACTGACACCAAAGCAGAGATATAGACCAATGGAACAGAACGGAGTCCTCAGAAATAATACCACACATCTACAGCCATCTGATCTTTGATAAACCTGACAAAAACAAGAAATGGGGAAAGGATTCCCTATTTAATAAATGGTGCTGGGAGAGTTGGCTAGCCATAAGTAGAAAGCTCAAACTGGATCCTTTCCTTACTCCTTATATGAAAATTAATTCAAGATGGATTAGAGACTTAAATGTTAGACCTAAAACCATAAAAACCCTAGAAGAAAACCTAGGTAATACCATTCAGGACATAGGCATGGGCAAGGACTTCATGTCTAAAACACCAAAAACAATGGCAACAAAAGCCAAAATTGCCAAATGGGATCTAATTAAACTCAAGAGCTTCTGCACTGCAAAAGAAACTACCATCAGAGTGAACAGGCAACCTACAGAATGGGAGAAAATTTTTGCAATCTACTCATCTGACAAAGGGCTAATATCCAGATCCTACAAAGAATTCAAACAAATTTACAAGAAAAAAACAACCCCATCAAAAAGTGGGCAAAGGATATGAACAGACGTTTCTCAAATGAAGACATGCATACAGCCAACAAACACATGAAAAAAATGCTCATCATCACTAGCCATCAGAGAAATGCAAATCAAAACCACAATGAGATACCATCTCACACCAGTTAGAATGGCAATCATTAAAAAGTCAGGAAACAACAGGTGCTGGAGAAGATGTGGAGAAATAGAAACACTTTTACACTGTTGGTGGGATTGTAAACTAGTTCAACCATTATGGAAAACAGTATGGCGATTCCTCAAGGATCTAGAACTAGAAGTACCATACGACCCAGCCATCCCATTACGGGGTATATACCCAAAGGATTATAAATCATGCTGCTATAAAGACACATGCACACGTATGTTCATTGCAGCACTATTCACAATAGCAAAGACTTGGAATCAACCCAAATGTCCATCAGTGACAGACTGGATTAAGAAAATGTGGCACATATACACCATGGAATACTATGCAGCCATAAAAAAGGATGAGTTTGTTTCCTTTGTAGGGACATGGATGCAGCTGGAATCCATCATTCTCAGCAAACTGTCGCAAGAACAGAAAACCAAACACCACATGTTCTCACTCATAGGTGGGAACTGAACAGTGAGCTCACTTGGACTCAGGAAGGGGAACATCACACACCGGGGCCTATCATGGGGAGGGGGAAGCAGGGAGGGATTTCATTGGGAGTTATACCTGATGTAAATGACGAGTTGATGGGTGCAGCACACCAACATGGCACAAGTATACATATGTAACAAACCCGCACGTTATGCACATGTACCCTAGAACTTAAAAGTATAATAAAAAAATAAATAAATAAAAAAGGAAAAAAAAAAAAAGAAGTAATTTATGACTAGGCCAAGATGGGGGGATCGCAAGGTCAGGAGATTGAGACCATCCTGGCTAACACAGTGAAACCCTGTCTCTACTAAAAATAGAAAAAAATTAGCTGGGTGTGGTCGCGGGTTCCTGTAGTCCCAGTTACTCAGGAGGCTGAGGCAGGAAAATGGCATGAACCTGGGAGGAGGAGCTTGCAGTAAGCCGAGATTGTGCCGCTGCACTGCAACCTGGGTGACCGAGCGAGACTCCATCTCAAGAAAAAAACAAAAGGAATAATTTATGACTGAGTGCTCCAAAGCAATTGCAACAATGTCAAGTGAGACTTAATTAAAGAGCTTCTGCACAGCAAAAGAAACTATTAAAAGACCAGACAGACAACCTACAGAAAATATTCACAAATTATGTGTCCAACAAAGGTCTAATATCCAGAATCTATAAGTATCTTAAGCAATTGAAGAAGAAAAAAACAAACAACTCTGTTTAAAAATGGGTAGAAGACATGAACAGACACTTCTCAAAAGAAGACATACAAGAAACCAGCAAACATGAAAAAATACTCCACATCACTAATCAGAGAAATGCAAATCAAAACCACAATGAGATACTATCATACCAGTCAGAATGGCTGTTTTTTTTTTTTTTTTTTTTTTTTCGGAGACAGAGTCTCACTTTGTCACCCAGGCTGGAGTGCAGTGGCATGATCTCTGCTCACTGCCACCTCTGCCTCCCGGGTCCAAGCAATTCCCCTGCCTCAGCCTCCCTAGTAGCTGGGATTACAGCACCCACTACCATGCCCGGCTAATTTTGTAGTTTTAGTTGACATGAGGTTTCACCATGTTGGCCAGGCTGGTCTCGAACTCCTGACCTCAGGTGATCCTCCCACCTCAGCCTCCCAAAGTGCCAAGTTTATGGGTGCGAGCCACCGCACCTGGCCCAAAAAGGTTATTATTAAAAGTCAAAAAACAGATGTTGGCAAGGATGTGGGGAAAAGGGAATGCTTGTAAACTCTTCGTGGGAATATAAATTAGTTCAGCCACTGTGAAGAGCAGTTTGGAAATTTCTCAAAGAACTAGAAACAATTACTGTTCAACCCAGCAATCCCATTACTGGGGATCCAAAAGAAAACAAATCCTTCTACCAAAAGACACATGCACTCACATGTTTATGTCAGCATTCTCACAGTAGCAAAGACATTGAATCAATCTAAGTGCCCATGAACAGTGGATTGGATAAAGAAAATGTGGTACATATACACCATGGAATACTACACAACCACAAAAAAAAGAATGAAATCATTTCCTTTGCAGCAACATGGATGCAGTGTTATCCTAAGCAAATTAAGAACAGAAAACCAAATACCACATGTTCTCACCTATAAGTGGGAGCTAAACATTGGGTACTCATGGACGAAAAGATGACTGTAGACACTGGAGACTGCTAGAGGGGAAGAGAGAGAGGGACAAGGGTTGTAAAACTAATTGTTAGGTACTATGTTCAGTAGTTGGGTGATAGAATCATTCATACCCCAAACCTCAGCATCACAAGTGTACCAGGTAACAAACCTGCATATGTACCCACTGAATCTAAAAGTTGAAAATTAATTAATTAAAATTAAGGTACATCTATGCAATGAAATACTGTGCAACCATTAATCCAATGATGTATACCTATACCTCTAGTCATGGAATGCGATCCACAACATATTGTTTAGTGAAAGGAAAAAAAAATAAGGTACAAATAGTATATGTAGCTTGAGCCATATCATATATATAGACATATATATTACTATGCATACATATATGTAATAAAATATTTAGATGAATGTACACCAGTATATTAATACAGATCATCTCTGAGTGGCGAAATTTGAAATATTTTTTTCTTGATTATGGGTTTATAGTCTGATGTTTTCAATAAGTAAATGATATTTTAACATAATTTAAAAGCTATTTTAATTTTTAAATAAAAATTTTCCTATTTTCTAGTCACTAATAAAACAAAAAGAGGATAGTGATTAACTGAGTTAAAGACTGTTGAGATACAGAGTTATATGGGAGCTGAGAATATTCTTTCAGTTGATAAGATGGAGATCCTAGGTGTCTTTAATGAGTAATTTCAGTAGAGGGTTGAAGACCAAAGACTTATTTGAGAGGATTCAAGAAAGAATGAATTTTAAGAAAGTAGAGACAGCAAATACAGCTAGGAGTATCCTTCCTTACATGGAGCTAGGGAGGCAGGGATGGTATGGAATCAATTTTCTTTCTTTTTCTAAAGCTGTTGCAGCATATTTATATGCTCATGGAAATGATCCCACGGTGGGGAGATAATACAGGAAGGAGCAATGTCCTTAAGAAAAACGAAAGATAAATGGCAATCAATGCATAAATGGAAGAATTGGCCTTAGGTACAAGTAGGGACAATGTATCCATCATAATAGAAGATACAGTGTTGGAGTACAGATACAAGGAGGTTGCTGTTGGATAGTGGTATAATGAAGTTATGCCCTTCTGTTGGCTTTTTTTTTTTTTTTTTTTTTTAGAAAGAGGCTCCCCCCGTCGCCCCCCCTGGGGTGCAGTGGGGCGATCTCAGCTCACTCCAAGCTCCACCTCCTGGGTTCAGGCCATTCTCCTGCCTCAGCCTCCCGAGTAGCTGGGACTACAGGCGCCCACCACCACGCCCAGCTAATTTTTTGCATTTTTAATAGAGACGGGGTTTCACTCTGTTAGCCAAGATGGTCTCGATCTCCTGACCTCATGATCCGCCCGCCTCAGCCTCCCAAAGTGCTGGGATTACAGGCGTGAGCCACCGCACCCGGCCTGTTGGCTTTAATTTTTTCATAAACTAAGAAGCAAGATCATCAGCTGAAACTGAGGAGGTGGGGAATGACCTGTAAATGTAGGTAAAAGCCATTAATACATTGAGGTGGCCATAGTATGGTGGATTTAATACGGGTATTTGCATTTCAGAAACATGGGTTCAAATCTCAGCATGACAATTTTCACCTCTTTAGGTAACTGGCAAGTTATTTAATCCCGCTAAGCCTCAATTTTTTTATTCATTAAAAAATGTGTGATTATGCCTACCCTATACATCTTCACAGGGTTACTGTGTGTATCCAATAAGGTAATTAGATAATTAGTATGTATATGTTTATAAAGCATTATACATATTTAAGGGACACATGTTGGAACATATCTGACCTTACTCTAGACAGGTTTTTTGTTTTGTGTTCTGCTGCGTTTTGGTTTAAGTTTGTTATTTACGTTTTGCTTTTCTTTTGCATTCAATGCTGCTTTACTCTGGACACCTTTACATTTTTAGGGATTCAGAACACTTAGTCTCTCCCTGACTGTCAGAAGAGCAGCCCTAATGGACTCACTAAGAAACATTTTATTTCATTATTAGAGGCTTGGAGGAATAAAATAAGTACACAGTCTTGTGACTATTATGCTGCCAAGTAATCTATGCTCTTAAGAGGCATTTAAAAAAATAAATGTCAATGTGTATATTTAAGGTCTGCAACATGATGTTATGAGATATAAAGTGGTTGCTACAGTGAAAGAAATTAGCATATCCATCCTCTTTCATACTTACCCCTTCAGTGGCATTTTCTGAGTTCTCTGTCTTTTGTTGCTCTGCCCTACTCCTTTGTTCCCTTCGTCCTCTCTCCCCAGGTTAATATTTTACTAAAAGCCATGGCTCTGGGGTTTAGACGACCACAGGGGAATGAGAGTCTGTAAAAAAATGAGCCTTCACTGCCACATCATCCTACCTCCAAATAAAAAAGTACTAAGGCTCTTTAATGTGACATTATCCTGACTTTCAGACCAATGTCTGTGCTCCTAAGAGTGCTCATCTATTTATTTTTTTTTAAAGCCACTTAGTACTTAGAAGAAATAATAAAGTAATTATGATTAGTAATACTGATTATGACTGGGTCATTACTCCTTCACTAAGATGCTTTGCAAATGGATTAGCACTTCTTTGAGTTAGGAACTTGGGCTTGAAAGCTATGAGAAAGCTGTATTAGTAAGAAAAATGTTATTTCGGCGGGGCGCAGTGGCTCAAGCCTGTAATCCCAGCACTTTCGGAGGCCGAGACGGGTGGATCACGAGGTCAGGAGATCGAGACCATCCTGGCTAACACGGTGAAACCCCGTCTCTACTAAAATTACAAAAAACTAGCCGGGCGAGGTGGCGGTGCCTGTAGTCCCAGCTACTCGGGAGGCTGAGGCAGGAGAATGGCGTAAACCCAGGAGGCGGAGCTTGCAGTGAGCTGAGATCCGGCCACTGCACTCCAGCCCGGGCGACAGAGCGAGACTCCGTCTCAAAAAAAAAAAAAAAAAAAGAAAAATGTTCTTTCTTTTGGGACTAAGCAGTAATCTGCAAAACAGTTGGGAACCCATTGGAAACCTGGCTGAGAGAAAAATCAGGCAAATCAGATTGGCCATTTTATTAGGCATATATTCATCGGAAAAATGCAGTTAAAGCTCTGGTCAGGTTAATCTAGTTCTTTAGTAATGCCAACTCTAATTTGATTGGACTGTGATGTTTAGTATTTATCTTCCTGAATAATTAGGCAAATATTACATTATCTAATGTGATACTGGGCAGCAAGGACCATATTTAAAGTCTAAGTATTTGTAAAATATAGGTTTTCAAGAATAAACATTTTTGTTGTACAAAGCATTACTTCATTTTAGTTTTTAATGAGGGATAAATGTCCATTTATTCTTTTATACAGGTACTGCACTTTTGTAATCTCTTCCTTCCTCTACTACAACTTATTCTTGACCACCTTTCCTAGTTAGTTCCTCTTGTTTGCCCTTCATTTTCTCCTATTTAGAAGATAGTTTGTTCTATACCTATTACCATTCTACATATAATTCTTAAACATAGACCTTCAACAGTCCACCAAGTATATTTATATAGCACCTACTATGTTAGGTACAAGAGGAGCCATGATAATTAAGATATGATTCCTGCTTTCAAGAAGGGAACAGGCCTATGTCTAAGAAGTGATTATAGCTTGATAGTAACAGTCTTGAAAGTGTAACTGGTACCAGCATATCTGGAATATGCTGAAATTCTGGTTATTAAGAACATGGGCTTTTATAATGGATGGAACTGGAAAGTTAAGTGAAATAAGCTGGGCGTAGAAAGACGCATATTACATGTTTGCAGTCATGTATGAGAGCTAAAATGAAATTGATCACATGGAGGTAGGGAATAGAATAGTAGTTACCAGAGGCCAGGAGTATGGGGGGATGAAGAGAGGTGGGTTAATGGGTGCAAACACATTTAGATAGAAGGGATAAGTTCCAGTGTACAGTAGCTCAATAGAGTGACTATTATCAACAAGAATTTATAGTGTATTTCAAATAGCTAGAAGACCTAGAATGTTTAGATATCCTAGTTACCCTGACTTGATGATTCTACATTGTGTGCATGTATTAAAAAAAACACACATGTACCCCATAAATATGTACAACTACTGTACATCAGTAAAAACTGAAAAATAAAAACATTATAGTGAAACACTTTAAAAACAAGGAAATTTTTTGAATATTAAAAAATAGAACATGGGCTTTGGCATCAAACAGGCATAACTACACCATTTTCTAACTGTATGACCTTGGACTAGTCACTTAACCTCTCTAAGATCCATGCTCCTCTATAAAATAAAGGGGAGGATTAAATAAAATAATATGTATAAAGCCTTAGTACATTACCTACCATATGATATCTGCTCTTGCTAGCTTTCATTAGTAATCATATTTTAATATTGATATCAAATTTAGATCAATATATTGTAACTTATATAAATCATCTCTACATAGAACAAGTATCATTATTCTCTTCTAATCAAAATACCTTACAAAATGAATTTACATTCCTTAGCCTGACATATGGGATTGTTTTGAGTCTGGCTTTAGCATAGGGCAGGGTGAGAATAGCCCCCATCTTCAACTGCTCTTCCCCTTTTACTCCCTCATGAAGCTTATATCCACGTGCCAGGAATGCCTCCTTCCCCACCACAGCCAGTACATTTTGTACACGTTGGTCCAAGACCCACCTCACTTTCACCATGTGAAACACTAACCAAATAAAAAGGAAACATCATAAGTCATTGGTTAAGGGATGGTTTAATTCAACAAATAGGAGGTGAATCGTATAACTTTTTGGAAAAATACTCAAGTTAGATTCTAATTCTATAGTATATGCCAAAATAAACTTCAGCTAGATTAAGTATTAAAGCCAAGCATAATGTTAAAATTTTATATTCTTCCCCCTTTTAAAATTCTAAAAGGGGAAGATCGGAAACAAAAAAGTGTTGAAGAAATTGCAAAAGGAAATGGGTAAATTTACTACATAAAAATATAGAATATATGCATGTCTTTAAATATAATTTTAAAAGCATTAATATATGTCAATTCTGAAAGATAAAAAGGTAGTATTTTTAAAATTTTAATCATAATATTTATAAAATAGCCACTAACACTCCGGTGGTAAAATGGAAAGGCATTTGGTAACAACTTACAAAAGAAATTCATTTTTAACACATATGAAGAAAACACTCAACCTTCTCACTGATAAAGGAATTAGAAATTGAAAAAAAAATGGCAACCTTTTTAGCGTATGAAATTGTCGGGGATTCAAAAAGGATAATACACATTGATGATGAGAATGCTGTAAGTTGGACATTCCCAGACACTGCTAAATACTCTTCACTGACCTGAAAATTTGATATCTATCAAAATTTTTATTTTACACTTCTAAAAGATTTGAAACTTGGTGTTTTAATTGCAGTTGTAGGAATTGATCCAAAGGAATTAAGTGTGCTGTCAAAATGTATGTACACAAATGCACACAAATGGTCATCACAGCATTATTTATAATAGAAAGAAAAACTAGAAAACTTTCCTATAAAGATCAGTATCTCTCTTTCAGAATAAATAATTTGTAACCAGCAAAGCATAACCTTAACTTCTTGAAAGGGAATCAGTGGGAAAAAGTGTTTGTTCTTATACAGCCCTATATGTATACTCTAATACGTATTTATGCATGTCAAACAATAGAAGATCTAATTAACTGACTAGTTTTGGAAAGCTCCTTTAGGAAAAAAAATCTACCTACTGACTAATAATTCTTAACAGACTGTAATCTTCCCACCATGAAAAGGCTAAAATGAATATTTTTATGCTGGGTTATAATATTTATAACAGAAGCCTAGAGGAATTTCCAGTGATATCTTTTGATTTCTAAATCCAAAGAAATGGGTATGCTTCATTCTCATACTATGTTTTCTGAAAATTTTTTTTGTTACTACTAAATAAAATACATGGAAATGGTCTTTATTACAGTAGTATTATTCAGACATCTGTATTTTTTTTTAACATTACATTCTCCTGAAAAAGGATTCTACGTATTTCACAATGTTTTCCAACTGACAGTCCAATGGAATACAAGCATATCTCAGAAATTTGATTATTTCAGAAAGTTAGCGCCCATTGTGCTTTAAAAAGAAATTGAGGCATAAGAAGGATTTTCCAAGTGTCATTTTCCTTGGGTACATAAAATGTTATGCTTTCTTATATTCTATTCATTGTTTTGTGTGTAACTCAGAAGAATAATGCAATTTGGTAGAAGCACTGTAATCTCAGTTTTCAAGTATTTCTGTTGGTAAGAGAGAATTATTCTTCTATGTGCACTTCAACTTATTAAATTTAGGTCTTTTATATGATCTTTTTAGATATTTTCTGTTATTTATTAAACATTGTCATAAATTTGTAAGATAAATGCCAAACAGGTGTCATCTTTTTCTGACAGATCAACAAATGAACAGCTCAGAATCAGTGACTGAGCTGACAATATTGCTTTGCTGAACTAAAAGCATAGAAAGGCTTTTGATCTGGAACTACTTTTACTTTTTTAACCAGTGAAGAAGGAAGGAAAGAGAGAGAGAAAGGAAAGTTAAGACCTCAAAATAACCAGTGAATGCAACTAAAATTGGAGAAAAAAACAAAAGATGAATAAATTGTCATTTGAGACCTGCACCAAAGTGATGTGGGAGATACCAGACTGAAACTTTAAAGCAAGATTTTTTTCTTTTTTTATAAATCGGGGACTGAGAATATGATGTGATAGTTATTTAAAATATTTTTGTTAATTAAGTTTCTACATATATATGGATTTCAGAATTCAAGGAATTTTAACACAATACATTTAGAACCGTGTTAAAATATATGTGTGTGTGTGCATTTATGTATTTCTGTGATGATTCAGAAGACCTCTAAGGCTCTTTCAAAGTACTGAGGCTATCAATATAAACATCAGCACATTATGGATATATTAAAGTGCCAGAGAGCTCATTAATATGGAGCTGATAAGAGTCCTGTTAAATGCAATTTTGCTATTTGTAGACCAAAGCAATGATTTTTTTTTTTTTTTTCCTTTTTGGAGAAGACAAAAATCCACAGATATCCACCACATCAATGTATCGGTAAAGTTAAGCTACTGAGTAAACAGTGTTATTTTATAAAACAAGTAGTTGGTTGCTATATTTGAGAATTTGGAAAAGCACATATACCTGATGTATGTTCTTATCACACTCTAGAAGTTTAATATCCAGTGAATCAGCCCCATATATGCATACCAAACTTAAGAGCTGTACTTTATAACCCCTCAACATATATGTACTTTGTTTTCCAATGTTAAAAGCACCAAGGAAATGCAAACTTAATTGAGGAACTAGATTAATTTAGCCTACAGTATATGCTTGCCTATTATGTGTGTGTGTGTGTGTGTGTGTGTGTGTGTGTTCCTCTAAGATGTTTTGGGGTTTGACTATGACTTTAGCCATAAGAATGCATGTTTGCTTTCTCTTGATTCACACAGAGCAGATGGATGCTTGACTGCCTGCTAATCCACAGCTGGAATGGTTTCAGCAGTTTCCACGTTGCCGGGTTAGAGTGGCTTTTCTAGTGGACTGAGAGGGCAGCAAAAGAGGGATATCATTATTCATCAGTATCCCAGTGGGAGTGCTGCCAGCAGAGATTAATTTTTTCTGTTATGCTTGTAAAACAAGCTCAGGTGGAGTCTCTAATCCTCAGGGCACGGGTGGCAGATCAAGGAAGATGCTACAAAGCTAGTTAATTTTCTGATTCTGGGGGAAACAGAAGCTCTGTTAGAAGTATAAATACATGATTGCAAATTTAAGTAGCTCAAATCCAAGTGGGATCTTCCCCGACATCTGGTACTGAAAATCTCTATTTTTCTTTGTTGTCTTCAAATATAACTTCTCGAAAGTTTACCCTGGAGCCAAAATATTGATATCTCTAAATATTAGGAAGTGATTAATTTTATGAGTTAATAACTTCAAACATCTAAATTTTGCAAACATTCACTAAAACTAAAACTTTCTGCTTAAACGGACACTAAGTTATATGTCCAAAGTATATCCACTTGCATATATTACCAGAAAGACATAGCGTTAGCTATTTGATTGACAGGTGTCATTTTGTTTTCTAACGTATAACCATTCTATTTTTAATGGTTTTATTTTCATTCTCCCAATTTAAGATTTCCATGTGATACCTGTTTCCTGTATCTTATTATATGATCTATCAATATGTTTATCCTTTTGAGTGATGAATATGGGTTTCAAAATAGAATTAAGTGATGTTTTTAGCAAATGTAACGTAATTTTGTTTTTGTTTTTGTTTTTGTTTTGAGATGGAGTCTAGCTCTGTCACCCAGGTTGGTTGGAGTGCAATGGCACCGTCTCAGCTCTCTGCAATCTCTGCCTCCCAGGTTCAAGCAATTCTCCTGTCTCCACCTCCCAAGTAGTTGGGATTATAGGCACCACTATGCCTGGCTAATTTTTGTATTTTTAGTAAAGATGGAGTTTCACCATGTTGACCAGGTTGGTCTTAAACTCCTGACCTCAGGTGATGCTCCCACCTCGGCCTCCCAAATTGCTGGGATTACAGACATGAGCCACCATGCCCAGCCCTGTAACAGAATTTATACATCCAATGACTATTGTCTCCTCAGGATTATGTATCTGAAAAGCTGTTTTTATTAGGCTTTGTCATTACAAAAACAATATTAACTCCTTCCGGGTCTTATTGTACATTCTTTTGGTTATTTGGGAAGCAAAATATGGTCCACTAATGGTTATTTTTGTTTTGTGGGTTTTTTTGTTTTATTTTGTTCATTACTTTTACTTTCATTTTGAGAAAACAACAGGAAGTTATTTGAAGCCAGTCAAGTGAGTAAGTTTGTTAAGTCAGGCAATGTAATTTGGAGTTGTAAAACATCTTGTATGACTACAAGATAATGTGTAGTTCCTAAAGTCATTCTGATTACAATACCAAAAAAGAAGTTTCACAGTATGTTGAATTGTGAGTGTCCTATTGAAATGCATTTATAACCTCCCAAGGTATTTGATTAACATGACATACATATGTTCTGGTATGTTTGTTTAAAATCAGTTTCTCCTTTGGTTCTATTCACACCTTACATAATGATATAAACCTTTATTTTAGTTAAGTTTCAGATTTTTGTTAATACTGAGTCCAAATCTTGTTTTACCAAGAGTATTCTCGATACTCAATTCTCAATATATATCTCAAGAAAAGATAAACATTTTTAAAAGCACTAAGTAGAATTCAAAGATTAACACTTCATAGAAGAAGCTCCTACAAAAATTCAAGATTCATAAGTGTCAGGAAGACTTTCTCACCATGATAAAATAGCTAGAGGACATAATATGGAATGAAAGCAACCAAGTGTAAGAGGGACTGGAGAAATAACTGAGGAGTTAAGAAGCCTGGAGCAGTGTTAAGTCATTTTTGAGGTAGTAATGATTGCTAATGCATTGAAATAATTGATTCCCAATCTATACTAAATAAGCCATCTCTTGTTGTCAGCCGTCTGTCCCATTCAGAATAAAACTATGGCATCTTCAAATGTTGTACCTAGCCTAAATAAGGAACAAAAACACCCCACAAATCTCTAGTTTCTTTGTTTTACACGTTCTGTCTTGACTTCTTCAAAGTTGTCCTTTTGAGATATGACTTGCAAATCATGTGATTAATTCTGTAGCAGCATTTGACCTTCTATCACCATAAAGAATATTGTTTCAAAAGAACAAATCACTTATTGAATCAATCCTTAATTTTAAGCAATGTATTTGCAAGTCAAAATAGAGAATTAGAATATTTATAAGAATTATTCAGAAATTTTAGGGACATCCATTTCTTCCTAATCAAAGCAGGGTACAATGCTTTTCACTTTGGATTTAACTTTTAGCACACAATCATATAGAAAAATTTTTTTCCAAAAATATATCAGGACATCATCAATTTTCTCATTATCCTCCCTTAATATTTTGATATTCAAGTCATTTGCTTTTGAGCACTTATAGTATCATTAGTCTTATGTAGTTTTCTTCTTATCTTACTATAATAAACCAAAATATGAACCTTTCTTCCTGTCCTTTTTTTTTCAAAGAAGAGAGAGATTATCAAGTATTTTCTCCTTTTTTGTTTATAGAGACAATAAAGTATACTTGTAAATGCCCTAATTTTGGAATCAGACAGAACTCAGTTGAATTCTAATTCTGCCACTTACTATTGTAAACTCTTTCAATGTTAATCAGCCAGACTCAACCTGCTTCTTATTTGCCTGATTTTGGATTTGCATGTTATTCAAACACTCTCCAGCAACACTTTCATCGATTTAATGAAATAATGTGTCTCTTTCAAAATTTTTAGTTACCCTTTCTAATCATTTTTCATTGCTTTGCATTATATTGTTCAATTGATTTCATACAATTAGAGATTGACAAAGTGGTTGACTGATGGCTAAGGATAGATTACAATGTTAAATTGGGAGGAATGCTTGGTGACTAATATTTAATTGGCTGACACGTTTAGGAGTAGTTATGTATGACTCTTGCTTCCTTACACAACTTTGTAGCAGTAGAAACTTAGATAATGAATACCCAGATGACAAAGACACCCTTCATAACAGAAGTGACTTTGATTTAGTACAACTACAAACCATCATCATAATAACTATCTTATTATCTCTGAGCTTGTTTCTTTACCAGTAAAATGAAAACAATACCTGCCTTGCTTCATAGGGTTGCTGTTTTTAATATATAATAACATTGGTTAAAGCACTTGACAAACTGTTCAGCACTATTTAAATATTATTATGCCACACTGAAGGCAAGCAAACTGCAATTAAAATGATTTGTAAAAAAATCAATATAAATATGTAGATAAAATGAAATGGCATTTTTTGCTTAACACTAGCTCCGTTATTCTTCAATTCATTCTTACCTGGAAAAAGAAAAATAAGCTTTTTTGTTATCTATTCAGCAGATTTTTATGAGTCATCTTAATATATAGAGTGATGCTAGGCACTGAAAAGAAGGCACTTTTTTATTATCAAATTATCTGCTCCTACTTCCCAGAAATAGTCTTAACTCCAGGGAGCAGGCAGCACCCTTTTTTGTTCAAAACAAAAAATGCGTACAATCTCTCAGTTCCTGTGCCCTCTCTATATTATGTTTTTTCTTTTCTTTTTCTTCCTTTCTTTTGGCAGGGTCTCACTGTTGCCCAGACTGGAATGCAGTGGTGCAGTCATAGCTCACTACAGCCTCAAACTCTATGCTCAAGCAATCTGCCTGCTTCAGGCTCTCAGGCAGCTAGGACTACAGGCAGACACCATACCCAGCTTCTTCTTCTTTTTTTTTTTTTTTTTTTTTTTTTTTTTTTTGAGACTGGGGTAGCTCTTTATGTTGCTGAGGCTGGTCTCGAACTCCTAGGCTCAGGCGATCCTCTCACGATGGCATTCCAAAATGCTGGGATTACAGACATGAGCCTATTATCTTATTTTCTTCTCAGAGCATACAGCACTTTCTGGAGTACATATTACTTATTCTGTTTTATGGATAAGACAACCGAGGCTCTGAAAGTTTAAGAAGGTCTACATTATAAGTGGCAGTATCAGCATTCACCTCAGTTCTGTCTGATTTCAAAATTAGGGCACTTTCAAGTATACCTTACTTTCACCATAAGCAAAATAGGAGAAAATACTCAATAATCCTTCTCTCCTTTTTTCTTTTTTTCTTTTTTTTTTAAGAAAAGTAATGGGGAGTGAGAGATCTTAGGTAAGTATTGTCTATATTTTTTTGGTTTATCATAGTAATCTAAAAATATCCTGAGGAGGTGGACTGCATGGCAGTGTGAGGAGCACAGGTGACCTTCTCCACGGGGAAATCCATTCAATTGCTCAAAAGTTATTTTTTAACTATTTAAAGTCTTTGAAAGTTGTCCTAAGGACTTGCAGCAAATGAAGAAACACCTATTCAAGATAATGGACTAAATCTCTTTAAGAAGAGTGAATGTCTACGGATTTGAGCCATAATCCACTCACACCCCTACATCCTAGGTCAAGGTGATAAAATATCCATCAACTACTGAACAGACAAACAAAATGTGATATATCAATAAAGTGAATATTAACAATTGGTTCTCACAAACTGGCTCTAGTGCTCCACACGTCCGTTCTTCCCCTAACTCTTGTTATAAAATTTTCTTAGTAGCTCTCTTAATATTGTTTCTCTCATTCATTCCCACCTCCACCCCTGCAAAATGAGATCTCATCCCACAGTTTTCATTTCTTTTCCACCCATTCATTCTTAACTTCTGTATTCCGGATTACCAATATCCAAAATTTTCATAGGATAATTAATGTCCCCCTAATTACCAGTGCTATAGTCTTTTCATAGGGCTCGTTCTCTTTGACAACAGTGAATAAATCTTGATGCTGTCTTTATCCTTCCTTAAAAATGTACTCTCATATATTTTCCAGTTCTTTTTCTTATGTTCCTCATTGGCTCCTCTTCTCATGTCTGCCTCTGCTTGTTTTGTAAACCCTGTTTCTTGGTTATCTGCTTTTCTCAGGTCATACCGTATTATTATAGTTGAAAAACTGCCTTTAAATACATGGATTACATGGCATAGTCACCAGTATTGACCCCATATGCCAGGCCATAAAAGAAGCCTCAATAAAGTTAGATAATTGAAATATAGAAAGTGTGTTCTCCAACCAAAATTGAATTAATTGACAAAAGGAAAATGAGGAAATTTACAGACATGGAAATTAAACAACATACTTTTTTAAACACTCAGTGGGTCAAAGTAGAAATCACAACAGAAATTAGAAAATACTTTCAAATAAAAGCACAACATACCAGAACTTATGAGATCCAGCTAAGGCATACTTAAAGGGAAATTCATAACTGTATATGCCTGCATTAAAGAACTATCTCAAATCAGTGACCTAACCCTCCATCTTAAAAAGCTGGAAAAAGAAGAGTAATCACAAGGGAGCATGTAATAAAGATAATTGTTGAGATAAATGAAATAGAGACTATAAAGACAGTAGAATAAGTCAACAAAACTTAGTCTGCTTCTGCTTGCTCAGTAGACATTCCCATGTCGCTGTTCCTCTGTGAACATACTCAACATGTCTAAAACCTTGTCTTCATCATGCCCAGAAGACTGAGGAGTCCTATCATTGTTTTATGTGAGCTGCATTCACAGTCTTTCATACTTCCAAGATGAATTTTTTGGAGTAATCTTTGACTCTTCCCTCTCTGCTCCCCAATTTCACATATTAAACCAGCTGCCTTTTATTCGGTCCTTTGTTTATTATTTTTTTCTCAAAGTTCTCCCTTTAAAAAAAATGTTCACTCTTTAGCTCCTATCTGAGTTCTTATCACCCTATTCCTAAACAGTTGTGCTAACAGTCTCCTGAGTGATCTTCCAATTTTAGTTTCTCTGACATCTTTAATGCACCCAACACAGTCTTGCCAATTAATCTGTTTTAAACCACCATTTGCCTCATTTCTCCCCTTCACAGTCTTTCCTTAGCCTGGCTGTCAAGGTCCTCCACAGTCTTAGTTTTCTACCTACATCTTCCATTAGATTATTATAAATTACTTCTTCCCCTTTCTCCTGATTAACATTCTCACTCCCACCTTTAATCATGTTGTGTGTATATTTCACTTCATACCTTCGCTTATGGTTCCCACCTAGACAATGTATCTGACATTCATCCATCCACATGGTGTGGCATCCTCTTAAAATTTCCTTAATTGAGCCTCAGTGATAATTACCTTTTATAAATTTATAGCACCAGCATTCATTTCATTCATTTGGCAATTGTGCCTGTATTGTGATATTTCTTGTATGTTGGCCTGTTTTGATATTTCATTTTTAGATTTATTTAACTTTTTGTATATGTATTTCTTAACTCCTAGAACAAGAATATTAAGCAAATATTAAACATATTAGAAGGGTTTTAATGCTGTGCCTCAATCCTTTCCATTTTGGGTTTAATTCTTGTGGGTTTTTTGTTGTTTATGTTTGATATATTCTCATACCCAGCAGAAATGCAAATTACAAAGAAAGTCACTTCTAATAAATATATGTGGTTTTAAAGATAGAAACAAGGTAATTAGAAAGATTATTTGGCTTTTTCATTTGTTTGTTTGTTTGTTTGTTTTTGAGACACAGTTTCACTCTGTCGCCCAAGCTGGAGTGCAGTGGCTCTATCTCGGCTCACTGTAGCCTCCATCTCCTGGGCTCAAGCAGTCCTCCCACCTCAGCCTTCAGAGTAGCTGGGACCACAGGCTTGTACCACCACGCCTAGCTATTGGCTATTTGGCTTCTTAAGATAGATTGCAGAGTGTGACACTGAATCTTACACAATTATATGTTGCTGTTAATCTCAGTTTCTCTTTTTAGGATTCAAACCTGATAGCCTTGAGATTTTTATTTCTTAAAAGGAAAATATCTAAACATTGTTAGGCTATAAGGCATTTTTATTATAACCTTTAAAACAGGAATTTTTTCAAGTTTCATCCAAGGGCAATTTTTTAAGGACTTAGCTATAAATCCTAGGAAATAGATTTTCCTGATGGAATTCTTACCACTGAAATTATTTTAAGTACAACAGACCCACTATTTTAAGATCCCTTAAATTCCAGCTGTCAACCTTCTTACAATGGAAAAAATGAAGTATAATTTCTTCTTCACATTTATTTTTGACAAATGTTTATGTTCTTGTCCTAATTTGTTGAAGGTCAAACATATCCATAAGTACTTATAAGACATTGATACAAATCAGATACATATATTCACATGAGCCCTGAAAGGAAATATACATAGATTTTATGAGAAATTACAATGGTAGACATTAATACTTATATTTTTACCATCTACATAATAAAGTTATTTTGATTATTATAGTGGAGTAAACGATGTGCATATTAGAAAATTTTTAATTAACTTGATTTTAGTTGTAACATTTCCAATAAATGTTTTCTAACATAGGGCCTTTTTCTTTTTTTTTTACTTTTTTCTACCTGGAATGTTAATTCCTAGCATACCTTACAGTGAATTTTCCGGTCAATATAAATACCATGTAAATACAGTTTATAACAGTCTTTTATTTTAGAGGTTTATTTTGCTTGATATGGTATATAATTTATTAAGTTTGAATAGATCATTTTAATAAAAGTCCAAATCGTGTTAAAAACAATACTAATTATATTTATTTGATAATATATAGAAAAAAGTTTTATTACAGTTAGTTTTTAATAGATTAATGATCCAATAATATCTGAAGAAATAAACATAAAAATATAAGGCATGTTTGTAATCCCTTGATTTATCTGGACCTAGCGTGGTAAATGCCAGATTGTTTTTCAAATATTATTATAAAATACAGAATACCCAATTAATTTAATACTTCAGAAATTAAACAGGATTCCTATCAGGGAAACTTACTGAAATGTTTTTTCTAAAGCTTCAGTGGCCAAAAGACAGCAGTAGAATGTGAGAAACTAATTTTGGTTTGTTTTAACGCCTCAGAATGTTACAAATTAATCAAGTGCTACTTAAAGTCTAGAACTCATTAACTTTATAAGTTTTACTTTTCCCATGACAGAGATTAAGTTATAGCATAAAGCTTCTTTAGTCTCACATCAAGCAGGCTGCCATCCCCTCTGTACAAGTGCCCTCTTATCTGCGATTTAGTGAGTTCAGTGTAGGCAGCGATGTGTGCAGTGACATGAAAGTACTAGTTTACTGTTACGTAATGTTTACGTGCAACCAGGTACAAATCCATTCTGGTCGTGTCTTTCCTCTACTCTCGGTAACCTGCTTAGGTAAAACAGACACTAATAGTTACTACATCTGGAAGAAAAAATATATATGTATGTTTAAAAATACACACACACTCAACCAACAGTCATTTGTTCACGTGCTCTCAGTAAAGAAAGAGTACATTATTAAGTATTTAATCATTTGTTTCTTATTTTAACAAATCTAAAAGGTAAAGTTACAGTCAGTGTTGTTAAGGGTCACAAGTACATTTAAGATTTACATATCAAATAAAACTACCGGAGCTGTAACTAAACCCAAGTGCCAGTTAATTGCTGAAAGACTTATCTCATATTTAGCTGTACGGATTTTGCCATATTGTTCTTAGGAGAACAAGCAAGTGAGTTATGTGACATGATTGTGTGAGTAAACCATTAGGTAATAGTGTATATCCCCAATAAACTAAAAATCAGCATAAAACCGCAAGCAGAATTTTGTAGGCTAAATATTTTTTTTTAACTTTATGTGGAGTGGCTGAGTTTATGGCATTTGTAGAACAGATTGAGATTTGTAATGAAAAGGGAAGCAAAATGGAAAGTATTGAGAGAACAGCAGGTACCATTTGATGTGATTATGAAAGATGTTTCCTTATTCTGTTTTTTTCCTTTGCAATCTAAAAACAGTAGCAGGGGGTTACAAGCAGAGTTCATCGTAGGTTGTCAATCACTGTCATTTAATATTTGCAGGGGAAGATGTCTTTATTCAAGGACAGCTGGGCAAATCAGAGACACAGATTTGCAGTTAGTAGTCTGTCCAGCCTACACTAAATAAACAAGGATAGGGCAGACAAACCAGCCTCTCACATAAAAATATAATGGACTCCACTGACCTTGCTGCCCTCCATTCAGCTTCAATCCCAGTTGCATAAAAGCTTCACTACCCACTTTCAATTTCCTCTAATTACCTACATGATGTAGATAAGAAAATGAACCTTACCGATAGTCAGTGATCACACAGGAAATTAGCTAGACAAGTTGTTTAAAATTAGAGGAGTAATTTGGAGGTAAATAGAATGTCTACTAAGGAAGCAGTGGCTAGAAAGGTTTTTGTTTGCTTGTTTTTAACCAGGGATTGTGATTATTTTACTAGCTCACTCTTTGCTGATCCTGAGATTGCTGCTTTTGTAATTAATCTTAACTGAGTAAAAAACCTCCTCTGTAAGTATTCTGAAACACCCAGCATAAAATACATGAGGGACGTAAGAGCTAAGTAAAGTGGTGAAGCAAGCATGTAATATTCTAAAGAGCTTAGAGAAACTGTGAACTGGAATTTCAGGAGTGCATGACCATGGTATTCACAGGAGAGCCTGGCAGAGCAATTCAGGATTAAATAGCAGTTGTCTTCAGTCAGTCTTCATTTTAAATCTCTTTTCAAGTTCATAATCAAAATACCGTCTCCAAAAAGAAAAGAAAAAACAACTTTTAATATTTTCTATTCATTCTAAATAATGTAAAATAAATAACATTTTCTATCGTGCTCTTGTGGTTCATAGCACTTGAGTTTTAATTAGAAAACACTATAGGGTTTCGAAGTAATATACTCCATAATGCTTTTTTTTTTTTAATAGAAATGCTGCATTCCAGCTGTATTAATGCTTCTTTTTGCCTGTCTTTCCACACTATTTTGAGTCAGTTCCACTGAGGTGCACTGGAAAGAGCATATTTCTTTATCACGCATGATGTACTTTTGTGAGCATTTAATTAATATGGATTTAAAAGAAACCTAATTGGAGATTGGAGACTAAAGCTCACAGTATCAAATCTGCAGTTCAAGAGGATACAATTTCTGAATATTTTATCTTTAATCTGACTGTCTCTTGTATTACAAGCACATATTGGTCTTTCACAGAACCAATATTTTCAGTGATACAATCACATATAAATTGTATGGTTACTTGAATAAAATGAATGTACAACTACTAGTAAAGCATAAGTTTTAAAAATCTTGTTTCTTTGAATAATATTTTAAGAATCCTGATATTTTTTAAAGTAGGTTAATTAAATTTTATTTTACATAGTGAAGGACACTTACATAATTATAAGCAAAGATTTACATCTGAAAACTGTAGAACAAAATTCAATTAACTCTTAAAATTCAGTTAACATCCTTTAGGGTATCAGATGTGATTATTATTATTACTATTATTATTATTATTATTATATCTAACATTTACAGCCGTCTTACTGTGTTTAAGTGGTTTATAAACACTATCATATTGAATTCTGACACCAAACTCAAATTTAAGATAAGAAATTTGGAAGCTGAGGAGTTACAGTTACTCCCAGAAGGTCACATAGCTTGGAAGTGGCAGAGCTGAAGATCACCTGTTGTATCAATTCCCAGATCTCGCATTCTCTCCACCACCTCATCCCACACCATGCCCACCCTAGAAATCTATAATATCTCTAAAGAGATGAATTTCGTACTACCGCATTGTTTGTATTCCCTTTATTTCAAACACTGGAAGCAGAAAAAGAAGAACCTTCAAAGGAAGTAATAGCTGTTGATTAGACCTGTTAATTATAGATAATTTTTAAATATAGAAACTAATATTGATTTGATAATTGATAAACATTTATAAACCAAATGTCAGCTCCTTTGAAGATCTCAAAAGTGTTGTTGTCTGTGTCAAATTTGATAGTGAAAAATGTCCTATTTACCAAAAGCATATGTTTAATTGTAAAATCAGTGTAGACACTTTTGGATTATGTCTCACTATCAAGTATAGTGTAGATATAACTTACATTTGAAAAATAATATTAAGCCTTTTTAAGAGTATGTTACTATAATAAGTTCCAGTCCCCCCTTTTCAATTCAAATTTGATCCTTAACCTATCTTCCCTCCTTCCTTTTTCTTTTAAAAAAATCATTTTGACTGTCTTTCAATTCAGTCATAACTTTTTCACAGATACCTACATGACCCACTGTTATTATGTGTACCTCTTCCTCATTGTATTTGTTTAGTTGCCATTTTACATTCATTGTGATTAACTTTGATTAAGGTCTGGCTCCCCGACTAGACTGCAGAGCTTCATAAAAGCAGAGAGTCATGTCTCTTTTTGTTTACCATTGTGTATACCTGTCAGTAATATATGCTGAATAAATATGTGGTAAACCAGCTACTCAGCACAGTAAGACCTTGTGGTTATTGAAGTACTTTTAATTTTTATTGAAGTGCATATAGTTTTTTGCAAAGAAATTAAGGAGCCCTTAATGAAGAAAGATTACTTCATGCACTAAGAAAAGGCATCACTGGGTTAAACATTTTAGGAGGGTGACTGTCTGGATAACCTACATAAAAGTTTTGATGACCCCCTTATTAAACTTAGAAAAATGTCTCTACTGCAGAGCATTCTTTCCAACCCAAAATGTACTCAACTGTTAGCAGACTCATCTGATACTGATACTACTGGCAGTGGTCAAATACACAATCCTAGTAAAGAAGGGGATTAATGCAATAAATCACATAAATCTAGCAGAATTAGCATGGTTTAGAAGAGAAGAGTAGAGTCACATCTTACATGGAGTTGAAATTCTAATGTAGGGAAATACAACTAAAAGTACTTATGATCAAAGTTACCTGCAAATAACCCCACAAGTACAAGCATGGTCGAGTATAGTCGGCCGTGTTCAGATATGCTATTTCTCTGTGAGTTCAGCACCCCTAAGTTTTCCTCTAGCATTGTAGCAGATCATTGTTTCTTTAGCACCAAATGAAGTAGTTTGCTTACATTTAGAAGGCAAGCCTTATGAAAAATGTATACTTTTGAATACTAGAATAATATTCAGAAAGATGTTCACACTCTCAGAGGTTTCTCTTTCTCTGGGGAAAATGGGAGTGTATTGTATATGTAATTAATTTTACCTACATAGTACTGAAGAAAGTAGATTATCTAATTAATAGATAATGCTATTAATTAGTGTTTTCATTCAAAATCTGGAGACCCAATGCAGGTTGCAGTACTAAAACAGCTATTGAATTTTTTTCTGATAAAGAATCAGAAGGAATTGGATTTTACAAATAGTAGAAAGAAACATAAAATATGAATAAAGTTTTAGACTATGAAACAGAATTAAAGCTGATTTCTTCTCCTTCCATCACCTCCACCCAATTATCTGGATTCTTGCTCTTTCTTTAAGTGTATTTTGCATACTTGACAGAAAGCTCCTGCTCATGGATGTTCCCAACTTCTCTGCTACTAATAGCATCATCATTCTTCTCATCCCTGAAGCTTAAACTTCAGATGCTCCTTATCTGTTTTCATGGATCTACTCACACTATTTTCTTTGCTTGGAATGCAGGGAATCTCTCCTCTCTCCTCTTCTACAAATTGTTCTAAGCCTAAAACAAATGCCATGTCTTCTGGGAAACTTTCCAACACATCCAGTTTTCTTCAGTGCTCTTCTCTGTAGAATGTTTTATTCCTCACTTAAAATAATTATTCATTTATATAATTTGTTTCCCTAAATATTATTTTAATTTTCTTGAAGGAATTTTTTTTTTTTTTTTTTTTTTTTTTTAGATTTCTGAGTCATTCTCTTCCTTATTTGCTATTACATTTTTCTTAAACCAATTGGCAAGGCTGGGAAAATAAGTGAACTTTCTGATGGAGACTTTGATGGAGCTTAAACAGGTTGAAATGGGTCAGTCAGCAGGTAGCAGTAGTTCAGTTCTGATTCACCTGAAATCCAAGAATAATAGTGCTGTCCTATGTAGCTGATCCCTCATTTTTTGGCAAATCACTTCAAAGAGAAAAGGAAAAAACTAACATGACATAAAAAAGAAAATCAAGTTGACACACAGGGTTAAATAAACATTTTCAATTGCTAATGTGTCAGCATATACTTCTTCCATAACATAGTCCAAAATAGTGAAGACAGTATTCAAAACAGCGTAGAATAGCCATACATTTTTTTATTATTACCAAGAAAAACAAGGGACATAATTAACAAATATTTATCAAATTCAGTTAAACAGAATGTTCCAAATAATATTCAAGATATTTTTTCAGCCTGCTGTATTAAATCTGTTGAAACTATTTTTGCACAACATTTTTCAGTCTCTTAGACTCACCATTTTTCCTCTCATTAGAGGGCCTTTGTATACAGCAGTCCTCCCCAATTATTTGCAGTTTTTCTTTCCAGGTTTCAGTTACCCATGGTCAACCACAATCCAAAAATAGGTACCTACATTACACTAAGCATTTTGAGAGAGAAAGAGGACATTCACAAAATGCCTATTATAATTTATTATTATAATTGTTTTATGTTATTATTAGTTATTGTTGTTCATCTCTTACTTTACCTAATTTATAAATTAAACTTTATCATAGATATATATAGCAAAAACATAGTATATATAAGGCTTGTTACTATCCAGGGTTTCATATGTCCACTGGGGTTCTTGGAATGTATCCCCTGTGGATAAGGGAGAAGTACTGTATACTATTCCTAGAATACTCCTCACTTCTCTTTTCATCTAGTTAAATCTACTCATCCTGTGTATCTTAGTTTGAATGCCTTTTCCTTCAGAAAGCCTTCCTAACCTTCCTAACTTGGTCAAATTTCATTACTAAACTCTGTCATGTTTCTATGTATCTCTTCCTCATAGCACTTGTCACCATATCAAATTTGCATTTATGTATGTAGTTGATTGAATAATGTCTGTCTGTCACACTAGGTAGCTTGACTATGCCAGCAGTCTACAATGGCATATGGCAGATACTCAAAAATATTTATTAAATTATTTCATACAAAGTTTTGATATAGGAAGTTTCCTATTCATATAGTCTAAATTTTTTCATAAGGATTTAATACTATTGTCATTGGCCCACTTTTTAGTACTTTTGCAGTATATACTTGGCATGTAATATGGGCATGGGTTTCTGAAATTTTCAGTCAAGCACAAAAACATGCAGACATTATGCATAGATAGCAGAATATTCCAGTTGTTTCATATTACTACATTCCAAATAATGAAATCTCTAAGGGGTTCCATCATTAAGTCTTATTTCATAGACAAGAATCCACGAGTACAAGTCAAAAGTTGTCTTATTTTTCTCTATGCACACTCCTCCCACCATGACCACTTCCCTAGGTAGCTAGTAATCTGCTTGCTGTCCCTACAGATTCATGTGCATTTTCTAGAGTATGATATAAATGAAATCCTAGTGTATGTATTCCTTTTTTTTTTTTTTTTTTTTTTTTTTTTAGTCTGGCTTCTTTCACTCAACAGAATTATTTTGATGCTCATTCGTGTTCTGGCAAACATCAATCATTAATTCCTTTTATTGCAAAAATTCCATTGTGTGGATGTGACCCAGTTGTTTACCATCTCACTTGTTGATGGACATTTAATTTTTTTTCTGATTTTTTTTTTTTTCGCTTTACAAATAATGCTCCTGCCGACTACTGTGTACAAGTCTTTGTTGTATGGACATATGC
Source organism: Piliocolobus tephrosceles (assembly GCF_002776525.5). Lineage (NCBI taxonomy): Eukaryota > Metazoa > Chordata > Mammalia > Primates > Cercopithecidae > Piliocolobus > Piliocolobus tephrosceles. The sequence goes on from NC_045438.1 coordinate 71,791,043, forward strand.
TTTCTTTTCTCTTGAGTAAATCCCTAGGAATGGAATAGCTAGATCATATGGTGGGTATATGTTTAATTTTTTTAAGAAAACATGAGACCCTTTTCCAAAGAAATTGGAACATCTTACATTCCCACCAGCTATGCATGAAATTTCCATTTCTTTCCCATTCTCTCCAACACTTGCTCTGTCATGGTTATTTTAATTTTGGCCATTCTAATTTATATTTTTCTTAAAACTAGTGATATGAGACATCTTTCCATAAAGTATCTGTTAAAGTCTTTTGCCCATTTTTTACTGGGGTGTTTGTTTTCTCATTGTTGAGCTTTTAGAAAACCTTATGTATTCTGGATACAAGTCCTAGATCAGATACATGCTTTGCAGATATTTTCACTCTGTGGCTTATATTTTTAGTATTTTAACAATATCTTTTAAATTTTGGTGATGTTCACTTTAGCATTTTTTTCCTTGTATGGGTCATGTTTTAACTGTCCGATCAAAGAAATTTTTTCCTAATTCCAGGTAACAAAGATGTTCTATGTTTTCTTCTGGAAGCTTTAAAATTTTAGATTTTATATTTAGGTCTATGATACATTTTGAGTGAATATTTCTTTATGGTATAAAATACGGGTTGAAGTTGATTCTTTTTTGGCATATGGATACCTAGTTATTCTACTACCACTTCTTGAAAAGACTATTCTCCTCTGCTTTGCCTTTGAGCCTTGGTCAAAAATTAGTTGCCCATGTATATGTAGGTTATTTTGGGACTCCTTGTTCAATTCCAATATATACTTTTTTGCTTAGTGTAGCTTTGTAAGTCATGTAGTGCTCGTGGAGAACATGCTTAAGAATCCATCATGATGGGAAATATTTCATTCTCAAAAAAAATTTTCTTCCTCCTGTTATGGTAGTTCTGAATGCTAGATATTTTTTTCCATGGGATCAAAAGGTACCTAAGTATATGATTGCGAATTAAAAAATAAGGGATGGAAATTAGGTACTGGCAGTTTTTCCATTTTTATTTGTGTGTGAATTTTTAATATAAATGTGGAAATATAAAGCATTAATGCAAATCAAAATGTTTCAGTGAACAAGGTTCAGCAATTCAACTTTGTGATAATTATAAATAAACTTGTTAAATTTTTCTGGACAATGCCAAGATTCAGATTTTTTTAAAACGAGTACATTTCTTATTGACGGCAATGGTGTTTTTGCATTTTTATCATACGGTAGATTCCGTCCATTCACTGTATTATTCTGAGTTGTCCTACGTGCAAGTACGTTTTTAATGTTGTCTGTCTTGTGTGCTGTTCCTGTAAGTTTGCTATTAAAATACATAAACTGTAAAAAAAAAAAAATCATGCAGTGCTAGCTCTTCAGCGTTGGTCTTTTTATCCTGAGTGTGTTTGGCTATTCTAGGTCCTTTACATTTCCATATGAATTTTAGAATCAACTTGTCAATTTCTAACACACACAAAATAGGGCCTGCTACAGCTTCAACTGAAATTGTATTAAATCTGTAGATCAATTTGGGAGAATTAAGGTATAACTCTTCATTTAGTTAGATCCTCTTTTTCTTAGCAGTGTTTTTGTTGTGTTTTGTTTTCAGTGTCCAGGTTTTTATATTTTTATGATATTCATCTCTAAGTGTACTTCATATATATGATGTTATCATGAATTCCTTTTTTATTTCTGATTGTTCGTTGCAAATATACAGAAAAATACAATCGATTTTTGTATGTTAATCTTGTATCCTACACACTTGCCAAACTTATTTTGTAGATATCATTGGACTTTCTACATTGATGGCTGTGTCATCTGCAAATAAAGATAACTGTACTTCTTCCTTTCCAATCTAGATGCCTTTATTTCTTATTCTTGCCTGATTGCACTGGCTAGAACCTGTGGTACAATGTTGAATAGAAATAGTAAGAGCAGGCCAGACATGGTGGTTCGCATATGTAATCCCAGTGCTTTGGGAGGCTAAGGCAGGAGGTTGCTTGAGGCAAGGAGTTTAAGGTTGCTTCGGCAACATAATAAGATCCCAAGTCTACAAAAAAGATTTTTTTTAATTAGCCAGGCATGGTGGTGCATGCCTACTCTGGAGGCTAAGGTGGGAGGATAATGAGCCCAGGAGTTTGAGGCTACAGTGAGCTTATGATTGTGCCACTGCACTTCAGCCTGTGCGACAGAGTGAGGCCCTATATCTATTTTTTTTAAAGAGAAGAATTAGTAGTAGTGGTGAAAGCAGAAATCCCTGTTTTGTTCCTGATCTTAGGGGAGAAACATTCAGTCTGTCACTATTAAATGTTAGCCATAGATTTCTCAGAAGTGCCATTTATGGCCAGTGCTGTGGCTCACGCCTGTAATCCCAGCACTTTGGGAGGCTGAGACTCATAGATCACAAGGTCAAGAGATCGAGACCATCCTAGCTAACACAGTGAAACCCTGTCTCTACTAAAAATAAAAAAAATTAGCCAGGTGTGCTGGCATGTGCCTGTAGTCCCAGCTACTTGAGAGGCTGAGGCAAGAGAATCGCTTGAACCCAGGAAATGAAGCTTGCAATGAGCTGAGATGGTGCCACTGCACTCCAGCCTGGGCGACAGAGCAAGACTCCGTCTCAAAAAAAATGAAAAAAAAAAGAAGTGCCATTTATGAAGTTGAGAAAGTAACCTTCTTTAGTTTGCTGAGAGTTTTTGTTAGGCATGGATGTTGAATTTTGTCAGATTTTTTTTTCTGTATGACTGAGATAATGTGGTTTTTCTTTTAAACTTTATTTATAAGATAAATTATATTTATTGATGTTTGAGTGTGTAACCAATCCTGCATCCCCAGAATAAACTTCATTTGGTCATTATGTATTATTCTATTTATATATTGTTAAATTTGCTAAAATTTTGTTTAGAATTTTTACATTTATAAGAGATATTTGTGGTTTTCTTGTCCTTTAATGTTATTGTCTTGTTTGGGCATACGGACAGAACTGGTGCCATCAAATTAGTTGGGAAATATTTCTTTCTCTTTGATGTTCCAGGAAAGTTCTTATAGAATTGGTTTTAATTCTTTCTTAAATGTTTGATAGAATTCACCAGGGAAGCTATCAGGGCATGGAGTTTTCTGTGTCAGAAGATTTTTACTACAAATTGAATTTCTTTAATACATGTAAGGATTTTCAGGTTATTCTTGAGTTTTCTATTTCTTCTTAATGTTTTGTGTCTTTCAAGCAGTTTATCTATTTCATCTTGGTTTTTATAGGTAAAGGCATAAAGCTGTTCATACTATTTTTTAATTATATTTTAATATCTGTAAATTCTGCAGTTATGTCACTCCTCTTATACTTGATATTGATGTGTGTCTTCTCTCCTTTTTCCCTGATCTGTTTGCTAGAGGAGTATCAGTGTTGTTGATCTTAAAGAACCAGCTTTTGGTCTCATTTGTTTTCTCTATTGTATTTGTTTCCTATTTCAATGATTTTCACTTTAATTTTCATTCTTTCCTTTCTTTTGCTTATTTGGACTTAATTTACTGTTCTTTTTCTAGTTTTTTAAGGTGGAAACAAAAGTCACTTATTTGAGACCTTTCTTCAATTCTAATATAGATGTTTAGTTTTATAAATCCCTCCTAAGTACTGTTCCAGTGATGTCCCACAAAATCTGAGACATTATGTTTTTATTTTCATTCATTAATGTGCAAAATACTTTCTCATTTCCTGTTTTATTTTTTCTTAGAATCATGAGTTAGAGGTGTACTACTTAGTTTCTAAATATTTGGGATTTTCCAGAGATCTGTCATTGGTTTCTCATTTAATTTTCTTGCAGTCAAAGTATCACTTAAAATTTGTTTCTATGGCCTGCTAATACGATCTCAGTAAATAGTCTCTGTGTTCCTGAGAATAAATATATTCTACTGTTGTTGGGTTGTGTGTGTTTAAATGTCAATCAAGTCCGCTTAGTTTACAGTGTTGTTCAATTCTATATTCTTGCTGATTTTTTCGACTTGTTTTAGTGATTATTGAAAGATAGGTATTGATATCTTCAACAATACTGGATTTTTTTCTGTATTTCTCCATGTACATCTACACTTTTTTTTTCACGGACTTTGAAGCTGTTATTCAGAACATAAATGTTTCAGATTGTTATGTCCTTCTGATTGGCTCCTTTATAGTTATGACGTTACCATCTTTATCCATGATGATAATCTTTGCTCTGAAATCTACTTTGTCTGAAATTAATGTAGCCACTCTGCCTTTTGTTGAACTACTGTTAGCATAGTATATCTTTTTCTATTCCTTTACTTTTAACATATTTTTCTCTATATACATTAATATGTACATATCTACACATACATACATGTATTTATATATGTATATTAGTGTGTGTTTGGTAGTAGGCAAGCATATATAGTTGGCCCTCTGTGTCTATGGGTTCTGCATTCATAGATTCAATCAATTGCAGATCAAAAATATTCATAAACCAAAAAATGGCTACATTTGTACTGAACATGTATAGACTTTTCTTTGTTGTCATTATTCCCCAGACAATACAGTATAACAACTATGTACATAGCATTTACATTGTATTAGGTATTATAAGTAATCTAGAGATGATTTAAAGTATACAGGAGAATATGTGTAAGTTATATGCAAATACTACACATTTTATATAAGAGACTTGAATATCTGGATTTAAGTATCTGCAGGGGGTCCTGGAACCAATCCTCCATAGATACCAAGGGACAACTCTAGTTGGGTCATGCTTTATTATGTAGATAATGTCTGACTTCGACTGGAGTTGTTTAGACCATTTACATTTACATTTAATGTGACTGTTGATATGCTTAGGTTTAAGTATATAATCTTATTTGTTTTCCAGAGACATGCTCCACGTGAAGTATGTTCTTTATATTTTTGTTCTTTATTTTTAACTTCATGTGGATTAATTGTTTATTTTTAAAACATTTTTTATAGATTCAGGGTGGTACTTGTGCAGTTGTGTTACATGGATGTATTCTGTGGTGGAGTTTAGGTTCCTATTGTACCCATCACCCAAGTAGTGAGCATTGTACCCAATAAGTAATTTTTCAATTCTTATCTCGCTCCCACTCTTCTTCCTTTTGGAGTCCCCAGTGTCTATTAATTCTTCGTGTATGTGTGTCCATGTATACCCATTGTCTAGCTCTCACTTATATGTGGGAACATGTGGGATTACATGTTCTCCAGCTCCATTCATACTGCTGCAGAAGACATAATTTCATTCTTCTTATGGCTGCATAGTATTCCATGGCATATACCACATTTTCTCTATTCAGTTATCCATTGATGGACACTTGGGTTTATTCCATAACATTGCTATTGTGAATAGTACTACAATAAACATACAAGTACAGATACCTTTTTGATACAATGATTTCTTTTCCTTTGGAGCTGCTTGGTCAAGGGGTAGTTAGTTCCGTTTTTAGTTCTTGGAGAGTAGATTAGTTACTTTTTATCCTCTATGATGAGTTACCAACTATAACTCTTGCATTTTCCTATTTTAGTGATTGCTTTAGGATTTATGGTGTACATTTTTAACATCACAGTTTGTCTTCAAATGATATTATAAGACTTCATGTATCATAAGAGAACCTCAGAATATTATACCTCTGTTTCTCCCCTACTAGAAGTTATGCTATTGTGTCATATATCTTACTTTTGCATGTATTGTAAACTCCATAATGTGTATTTATTATTTTTGTTTAACAATCATTTTGTATTCAGTGATATTAAAATAGTAATAACAAATTATTACATATTTATCCATGAAATTACCACTTTTAGTACTCTTCATTTCTTTGTGTAGAGCCATATTTTCATCTGGTATAATTTGTCTTCTGCCTGAACAATGACTTTAACATTAAGCGCATCAGCTGAATTATTTCCGTTTTTGTATGTTTGAAAATTCTTCACTTTTGAAATATTTATTGTCACTGAATTTTAGCATTGTAGATTGACAGTTGTTTTTCTTCTCCTTTTTTTTTTTTTTTAGGTTTTTTTTTTTTTTTGGTTTTTTTTTTTTTTTTATGGAGTCTTGGTCTGTCTCCAGAGTGCAGTGCAGTGGCGCCATCTAGGCTCACCGCAACCTCTGCCTTCCCAGTTCAAGTGATTCTCCTGCCTGGGCCTCCTGAGTAGCTGGGACTACAGGCGCGCGCGACCATGCCCAGCTAATTTTTGTAATTTTAGTAGAGATGGGGTTTCACCATGTTGGCCAGGATGGTCTCAATCTTGACCTCTTGATCCGCAGACCTCGGCCTCCCAAAGTGCTGGGATTACGGGCATGAGCCACCGCGCTCGGCCCGACAGTTGTTTTTCTTACAGTAAATTAAAGATGTTGCTTCACTGTTGCCTTATGGCATTATTTCTGATGAGCAACTTGCTTTCTTATCTTCCTTCCACTGTATGTAACATAGTGTTTCCTGTGGCTGCTTTTCATATTTTCTATTTATTAGTGATTTTGAGCAATTTAGTAGTGATTAATTATGGTTGTATAGTTTTCTTAAGTTTTCTTTGAGGTTTGTTGAATTTCTTGAATCTATAGATTTATAGTTTATATCAAATTAGAACTTTTCCAGTGACTATTTCTTCAAACTTTTTTCTGCCCTTCCTTCCACACTGTGCATTTGGCCACTTGAGGTTGTCTCACAACTCACTGATGTTGTGTTGATTTTTTTAATTCTTTTTTCTCTTTGTATTTCATTTTTAATAGTTTCTATTAATGTCTTTAAGTTTATGAATTTCTTCTTCAATGTGTATTCTTCCATTAATAAAATTCATAAAAAACAAAATGTCTGAGATGAAAAATCTCGTCTCTAGAAATTTTCATCTCTAGAAATTTGAATTGAGTAGTTGTCAGTAACTTTTTAAATATGTAAAATACAGTTGCAACAACTGTTTTCTTTGTCTGCTAATTCTAAGATCTATGTCACTCCTAAGTTTTCATTGACGGATTACTCTCCTTGTTATAGATCCTCTTTTCCCGCTTTTTTGCATAGTTGATAATCTTTAATTGGATGCCATACATTGTTAATTTCACCTTCTTGAGTACTATATTTTTTGTATTCCTATAAATCTTCTTGATCTCTGTTCTGGAATGCAGTTAATTTACTTGGAAGCTGTTTGATCATTTTAGGTGTTGCTTTTTTAATTTGCTTGGCAGGTTAGAGTAATATTTGTCGTAGAGCTAATTACTCTCCACTACTTAGGCAAGGCTGTCTTCATCGCCTCAATACAGGGAGTCCTCCAGGTGTACCTGGATTTCCTCTCACTACACCACAGTATGGTAACTCTCCATGCAGTAAACTGAGGCAATGCTAAGGCTCACCTAGTTTATTTTCTATATATGAGGGATCATTGTCTTTCATAGTTTTATGTTCAGCATCTTCAAGATCACTGTTTCATAGGTTTTGTCTTTTTTTTTTTGGAGGAAGGAGCAGTTGCAGTAGGAGGATAAATCCAGCCCCTGTTTGAATATTAACATATCCAATTAATGCTGTGTCTGATGTAGGATTCATATCAACATCCATGGACAATCTCAAATAACTACATATTTGGAAAATATGATTTTTGTTTCACAACAAACACTAATAAATAGATCAGTCTATTTTTTAACACAACAGTTCTAGTTTCACTTGTAGGTTCAATTGGCACTTATTGACTGATATCATGCAGACTACTTTTCACTACTGTACCCTAAAAATCTAAGATGGAAAATCAAAACATTCCAGAACAATCTGACTCTGTGTGTGATCTAATTGGTTACAATCAATAGTAAGTTAATTCTGCTCTTTACCCTTTTCTCATCTTACCAGTCTTGTCCTTGCCCCTTTCTCCAGCCCGGTCTTATTTCTTCCATTCATTCACAAGATTTAAATTAAACATCACTTTTTCAGAAAGCTTTCCCTTGCCCTCTAAAATAAGAAGGTCCCCCAAACTGAATTTCCATTCAACACTCTGTACTTTTACCATATCATAACATTTATTACACTTTATAGAATTTTTTTATCTAACCTTCCTTGATGAACTCTCAATTTCTGGTTCACTGCTGTGACCCCAGTATCATGCATAGTGTATGATGCCTAGTAAATACTCTATTATTTTTGTTGACTGTAAATACAAAGGAACATTCATGAATTTCACATAGATTGTACATTACTCACTATCACTAATACATTGCTTATGTATTAATGATAGTATTGAACAAGCAAAATTCTAAGGGATATGGTCATTGTATGATTTTTCTGAGCCATGTTTTAAATGTCAGTAGAGCTAAGAAGTACATTAAGTATTATACTTTGATCCAACCATGTGGGGCTTTTTTTTTTTTTCAGGATGCAGAAGAATATACAGATTTACCCGTAAGACACAATGAAGATCATATGAATAGTGAACTGGCAAAATGTCTTCCCATTGAATCAAATCCTCATTCATTTGACAGCCCTCACACCAAAGCACATCTCCTACTACAGGCACATCTCAGCCGAGCCATGCTACCCTGCCCAGATTATGACACTGATACCAAAACAGTCTTGGACCAAGCTCTCAGAGTATGTCAGGTATGAAAGTCACTTCTAATATCTATGTGTGTTTTCTCCCATCATTCCTGCCCTCTTTTTTCTAGTTTTAGGATAAAATGTACTTGCATTTAACAACTTTATGGTAGCGTTGTTGAGAAACAACTGGTTGATCATACCAAGAATTTCCAAAGTAAAAGCAAATATAAATGAAATAAGATGACAGTTTTAGTCACCCATTCTACTAAAACATATTGAAGGCAAACTATGTGCCAGATATTTTTCTAGGCCCTGAGCATATAATAATGAACAAGACAGAAGAGTCCCTTCTATTATGGACTTTCACTCAAGTTGGGTAAGACAATTTAGAATATCAATTAATTTAGAATATAAATTAATAGGTAATAACTGGCATTTTTAAATAACTGCTTTAAAAAAATAAAGAATGGTAAAATAAATAGAGAGAAAGATGAAGGGTAATGTTTTGTACTGTTTTTTGTTTGTTTGTTTGTTTGTTTGTTTGTTTGAGACGGAGTCTCGCTCTGTTGCCCAGGCTGGAGTGCAGTGGCCAGATCTCAGCTCACTGCAAGCTCCGCCTCCCAGGTTTACGCCATTCTCCTGCCTCAGCCTCCCGAGTAGCTGGGACTACAGGCGCCCACCACCTCACCTGGCTAGCTTTTTTTTTTATTTTTTAGTAGAGACGGGGTTTCACCAGGTTAGCCAGGATGGTCTCGATCTCCTGACTTTGTGATCCGTCCGTCTCAGCCTCCCAAAGTGTTGGGATTACAGGCTTGAGCCACGCGCCCAGCCTGTACTATTTTTTAATATGGTATTCAGGAACTATCTCACTGGTAAGGTAACATTTAACTAAAAATGAAAGAAGAGAGTAAACCATAGGGTCTCTGCAGGTGTGTATTCAAACACTAAGAAAGTTTTCATGTAGGAAATTACTTGGTATATTCAAGGAATATCCAAGAGGCTTATTGTAAAAAAGGTCGAAAGAGATGGTTAAAACAATAAAAAAAAAAATTAGTGAGAAGTATGGTAGTTTTTACATTTTGCAAGTATCTTTAATATCCAACTTAGGAGATATCAACTAGGTTTATATATCTTCTTTTACAATCAACGTAAAACGTCTATTGCAATAGGATGTGTTAGTGGAATATATGAAAAAAAATCCAGCCTAGAGAGGTAAGCAGTTTAAAAAGAGAAGAGTATTTTTATAGCCTTTTCAGATAATTGTGGGTATTCTTCTTTAATGCTACACTAGAACCTGACAAGCGATATTTCTTGAAGGTTAGTTGCTATGTGGAATCTGAAACCACATCAATGAACTTTTTATATCTTAAGTGCTCTAGTGCTAGACAATAAAATTATGGTGGTTTGATCAAGTTAGTAATGGGTGAGGTTGATGAAAATTGGTCAGATACTAAATATTTTTCTAAGGTGAACTAACAGACTCTTCTAATGAATTGAACAAGGGTTTTTAGGGAAGCAAGGAACCAAAGATGATTTCAAGGCTTTTCTCCATAGCAACTAGAAGCATGGAGCTAACATTACTGGGGGATGATTGTCAGAGGAGCTGGTTTTGGTGGGGGAAGAATAGCTAAAGGATTGCGATTATAAAGGATTTTGATTTTCTACTTTATACCTTTTTCGGACATGTTTTTAAACCTTTTTTTTCATAAAAACCCATTTTTAAAATTTTCAAAAGATTTAAGATCTTTAAAGGTAGAGTAAGTTAGTCTATATAAATACATATACAAGAATATACATTATGAAATGATTTGCAAAGTTAAGGCTTGGAAATAACCTAAGTATCTCTCAGGTTATTAGAATACTACAAAATATTACAATTCCATTTATGAACTCTACATTTGTGTAGAATGTCCATATCTATGTATGAATATATACCCAGAGAGGAGATCCAGAATGGTGTCCACCAAAAGTTTAACAGTAGCCGTATCCGGGTAGCAGGAATTGGGGTGATTTTTAATTTCTTCTTTATGCTGTTCTTAAATGTTTGAATGTTTTAAAATTAACCTCAAGCCTTTTTATTATCAAAAATAACAATTTTATTGTTTTAGAAACTAGAAGTACTATAAAAAATAGAGTAAGCTCAAGTTATCAAAAATTGGAAGGAAAGTAAGGCTATAATAAACATATAACATGTTTTTACACTCTTTTGTAACTAACACATGGTTTACTTATTGAGGAAGGTGATTTGCTACTGCTTATTAGTCACACTTCACAAAGGTTAAAGGTCCTAAAGTTTTAGCTGTTGCCCTGGATACTCATTTGTGTTTCCTATAACTTCCTTTCCTCTCTCAAACACTGACTTGTTAATGAACTTTGGGGTCAGAAAGGGTTGAAGAGAAATGGCAAGATAAATTAAATTTTTATATTTACAGATATTTTGATTGTACGTTATAATTTTTGTATGTAGATTACTTCTAAAACCTATATTGCGTGATCAGTTCATTGATTCTTTTTTAGCACTCAGTCAATAATGATTCAAAAACTAGATAATAATCTAGGAAATTTCTTAAAGGAGTCTGTTTCTAAATTTACTTTTAAGGAAAAGGATTCAGCCAGGTACTTTTTAGCCTCTATTAGATATTTTTATATACTGTATATATATTTATATAGTATATATCTATATATATATCCTTATATACAGAGTCTGGGATAATATTTATATTCCTCAAATATGGTTGATCCTTCTAAATAGCATCTAAAGAGAAATCACTTTCTCTTTAATTATAAAAATAGTACACTTCATTGTAGGTAATGTGGAAAAGCAGCATACTAAAATTAAAGTCATTCATAGTAATTATACCTTCACCCACATGAATATGAGGCTCTTTTCTTTTTTTAATGAATTTTTAATTTTTTTAAATTAGACTTTTGTTTTGAAATAATTTCAAGCTTACAAATATTTGCAAAACACTACAATGAAATTTTCTTATACCTTTTACCCAGCCTCCCCAAAAGTTAACATCTTAATTCAGTGTTGGTCCAGTCCTATTAACAAATCTACAGACCTATTCAAATTTTGTCAATATGAATTTTATCCCAATAATTGCCCTTTCTCTCTCTGTACCATGATCCAATTCAGGATCCCACGTTGCATTTAGTTGTCATGTCACCTTAGCCTTCTTGTCTTTATTGGCACTTGTGAAGAGTACCAGGCAGTTATTTTATGGAACTTTCCCACAGTTTGGATTTGCCCGTTATGATTACATTTAAGTTTGTGGTATTCTTTGTCAAGAATACAACAGCAGTGATGGTTTGTCCTCTTAGTGTATCGTATCAGGAGGCTTATGACAGATGTGTGTGGCAATGATATTGACTTTATACAATTGAGGTGATGTCTGCCAGCCTTCTTCACTACAGAGTTACTTTTTTTTTGTAATTAATAAATATATTTTGGAAAATAACTTTGAGATTATATAAATATTCTGTTTCTTGTCATAGTTTTTAACATTATTTGCAGCATCCATTTGTGATATTTGCCCAGAACAATTACTATTGTGAATTTCTATTTTAATCATTCTTGGAATTATATGATAAGGAAGAACTTCCCTTCTTCCCCATTTATTTACTTTATTCAGTTATTTATTTATATAAGTATAGACTCACCCCAGTGTTTCTTGAATGCTACCTTGCATTCTGGCATCTTGTGCTGTCCCTACCCCAGCCTTGGAATCAGCCATTTCTTTTTATAAGAACCTTGGTTCTTTTTATTAGAGATGGTTGTAGAAACTAAAATTTGGACTGAGCATAGTACTTCATACCTTTAATCTCAGCACTTTGGGAGGCCAAGACCCCATCTCCACAAAAAAAAAAAAAAATTAAAAATTAGCTGGGTGTGGTGGTGGACGGTAGGGGGTTCCAAGGTGAGAGAATTGCTTGAACCCAGGAGGTCAAGGCTGCAATGCGCCATGATCAAGCCACTGTGCTCCAGCCTGGGTGACAGAGCAAGACCCTGTCTCAAAAAATAGAAAATCTGGGTACTTGCTGCATTCCACTGCTACTTGGGAGTCTTTGCTTCTAGGCCCTCTCTGTGTACAAAACAAGGAAATGTAAGTATGTATACACAGACATTTATATTTATTTGCATGTCCATTTACCTCTCATGGACATGTGTATGTGTGTGTAAAAACACCTATATTTATCATTCTTATACCTTGTATTTCAATCTAAGACCAAAGGGTTCACTTAGTCTTCCTCCTTTTTTATTAATAACTCCTCTTTCTACCTGTAAGGTATCACAATATTGTTAATAAAGATATATTTATTTAGCTCCTCCATCCTAGAATATTCACTGATGTAGTTTTAGAATTACCAACCCTTTCTCTTGCAAAAAGCAGATACTAACTAAAATGCAGTAGTTGTGTACAGTTCTTTTTTTTCTTTGGAGACTTTTTCTTGGTAAATTTACACACACACACACTCACTTTTTTCTTATAGAAATATGTTATTTTATAAATGCCTAATAATTTATAGCATTAAATATTGTTCTCAAGAATAATTTGTAATGGCTATGCTATATTCCCTCATATAAAATTTCATAATTTATTTAGTGAGTTATCTGTTATTAGACATTTGTGTATGCAGTTTTCCTCTATTTTAAGTTATAAGCATTAGTTTTGACCATCTTAAATGTTTGATTTGGCTTGTCGGAAGCCACCTGGAAAGAAGCTACATTGTAAAGAGATGAAAACCAGCTTCTGCTGGGTGCCATGGCTCATGCCTATAATCCCAGCACTTTGAGAAGCCAAGGCAGGTGGATCACGAGTTCAGGAGTTCAAGACCAGGCTGGCCAAGATGGTGAAATCCTACCTCTACTAAAAATAAAAAAATTAGCTGGGGGTGGTGGCAGGTGCCTGTAATCCCAGCTACTCGGGAGGCTGAGGCTGAGAACTGCTTGAACCCGGGAGGCGGAGGTTGCAGTGAGCCAAGATCACACTGCTGCACTCTAGCCTGGGTGACAGAGTGAGACTCCATTCAAAAAAAAAAAAGCTCATATTCTGAATCCTCTCACTCTTGGAATTTCTCTACAAAATTGTATGAAAGTAAACAAGCCATAAAGAGGAAAGAATATTAGAGTTGCCGGTGGGAAACTTGGAGAGAATGACTGATTGGCAGTTCTAATTCTGTACCCTGTTGTTTTCATTTGATACACGGGTACTATTGGCCTTAGAAAGTACTGGTTCAGGCCAGGCGCCGCGGCTCAAGCCTGTAATCCCAGCACTTTGGGAGGCCGAGATGGGCAGATCACAAGGTCAGGAGCTCGAGACCATCCTTGCTAACACGGTGAAACCCCGTCTCTACTAAAAAATACAAAAAATTAGCCGGGTGTGGTGGCGGGTGCCTGTAGTCCCAGGTACTCGGGAGGCTGAGGCAGGAGAAGGGCGTGAACCCGGGAGGTGGAGCTTGCAGTGAGCTGAGATGCCGCCACTGCACTCCAGCCTGGGCGACAGAGCAAGACTCCGTCTCAAAAAAAAAAAAAAAAGAAAGAAAGAAAGTACTGGTTCAAGCAGTTTGCAACTCTGCTGGCTGATTGAAAATTATACTACTGCTCTCATGGGACATCAGCATGATCTTGTGAACTGTGGATGGGAATCTGCCACCAGTTCTGACTGTTAATTCTCCTCTGCTGCCATTTTAGTATAAGGCCATAGGCAAGTCACTTAACCTTTGGTGTCTGAGTAAAGCTAACACCTTAGAAGAGTAGTGCTTTAGTTAATGTTTATAAAGTAAACAAAAATTTCAGGACTCAGAAATAGGTCTTAATATCTTCATTCTTAGTAGTTCTTTTATTTCATTGCTTTATCATAGTAACTTAACTATTCCCTTTATTTCATAGAAGCATACCTTTTATTTGCACCATCATCCAGGTTATGAAAACTCTGTAGTCTTGACTACTCATGTTCTAGTAGTCTTTCACGAAAGAAAAACGTAGTTGTAGTAGAATTATTCCTCCTGGCTTGAAGTCAGAGTCTACAATACAGCCTGCCTTTGCTTCTCCTATCCCATTTCAAATTATGTATCAAGGGCATTTGTGTCATTTTTTGGTTTGAGATGTTTGACCAAAATTTCTTTTACTTTTAATATTTTACTGTTACTAGCATTTCCTTTGCTATCCCCTTCAACAAAAATAAATGTTAAAATTACTGTACATATCTCAATTTTTAAGATCTGTTTAGAATATTCTAATTTGTAAGTTGCATAATTATGGAATTGACTGTCCTTGCCCTTTACCTTTGAAATCCTCTTCTTGATCATATTAACTATAAAATGTATTTGTAAAATGTAGTAAGTGATATGACAGCCTTTCTGTGCTGGATATACCAAAGAAAAGCTTCATGTTAGCTCTTAATGGAAAAATTAAAAGTAAAAAGTATCAAAAATTTAAGTGAGTTGCCTAAATTTTCAAATTTGGTGACAAAACCAGAACTAATGATAAATGTCTAGTGTTTTGAGTACCTCTCTGCCTTTTTTTGTGTGTTTTTGTTTGGTTGGTTGGTTTTGATTTTTGATTTTTGGTTTTTGCCTGGGCAAAAGGATCTTGCTCTGTCTCCCAGGCTGGAGTGCAGTGACACCATCTTGGCTCACTGCACCCTTGACTTCTGGGCTCAATGGATTCTCCCACCTCAGCCTCCTGAGTAGCTGGGACTACAGGTGCAAGCCACCATGCCTGGCTAATTTTTTTGTGTTTTTTGTAGAGATAGAGTTTTGCCATGTTGCCCAGTCTTGTCTCAAACTCCTGGGATTACAGGCGTGAGCTACCACACCTAGCCCTGACACTGTTTTTTATCAAAGAACAAAGCAATTGGTTTTCAGAGAAGTTAAATAGCTCTGCTAAAGGCGATTTGTTGAGGCAATTTGTGCTGAAACCAAATGGAGATTCCAGGACTTTTATTCTTGCTCTGATATCTCTGATCCTTTCTAAGAAGCGCCACCAGTCTGCAAATTAAAAAATAATCTTCATTTAAATGAAAAACATCTAAATACAATACTAAGCCAAATAGTATAAGAATATGTGTTTTTATCTCGGTCACTCTCACTACTTCCTATATGTGGTATGTACTTCAAAACTTCCCAGTAATTGAACTTTCATATGTGTTATGCCAAAAGAGAAACCATGGCTTATGGAGCCTGAACTCAGTGATCTGAGAAGCAGAGGGCTGTGTGTTTCCAAGTTTAATTGTGCTGTCAGTTTACTGAGTTAATTTGGGAAAGTATTTTTTCAGAAGTCATAGAGGCTAGATTTGCCCTTCAGCTCATGTTATCAAGCCTGCAGCCTACATTTTAACAGATCAAAACACTTGTGTATATTTTAAGATTTATTTTAGATCAAAACACTTGTAGGTATTTTAAGATTTATTTTAAAGGACTTTAGCAGCAATATTCTTTTTTTTCAGCCCTAGTAAAAGTTTTGTTTAATTCTAAGATGCCATCATAGTGAACAACGTTAACTTTAATGCTCCGTAACTATATTCAAAGCTTTTATGTAATTTTGCTTATAATTATACAGTAATTATAAATGTTTATTTCTAACCTGATGACAAACACTATTCTGTTGAAAAGGTTTTGCATTTAAAAAGAAAAATATGTGAAATCCAAGGCACTAGGCCATGAACCGATATCAGATTTTTAAAGAAAACACTTTATATTGAAAAAAACAAAAAACAGCTAATGGGATCTTATTTCAAAACACAGCATATGTGAATTAATCAGTCTGAAAACAATAACCATTACTTAAAATCTTCAAGACAGGAAACAAAACAGTACATATACGTATATAGACACATATATCTTTTAAAAATTTTTTATAATTAAAATTCCTCTTTATATTTATAAAAATGAAATGAGGTAATACTGAAAGCAGCAAGATTCTTCTTTTTCCTTTTGCTTTTAATAACCAATTCCAGTAGCCTGAATATAAATTTTCAAATTTTTCTTTTGGTAAAACTATATTCTTGAATTAAAGTTATGATTGAAATATTAATATGTCTATAGGAAAAGCTTTCTAGTCTATTTGAAAATCATGTCAATGAAAAGCAGTTTTAATATGTCATTGTTTCTTAAAATAATTTCCATATTTGCATAAAACGTACTGCTATTCTAAAGTACATTTCTTTGTTAATATCAACCCTAGACCTTAGAGAGTGCCTGGATATACCAAGCAGAATCTATTCTTATCAAAAGACTATAATCATCTAACATTTGAAGTATTACATTTCTAGCCTGCCTTACGGAAATGTTTAGAAAGCAAAGAACCCTTCTTTGAGTGTCAGTAAGTGAACAGAGAAATGACCATTTTCAGCATAAAAGCAGCTCATGGGTCTTGTAATAAAATATACATACATATATATATATATATATATACACACACACAAGATAGCATTCTGCTTTCATGAGAAAACTGAGCTAATCTGAATGAAACAAAAACAGTAAACAGACTAGAAACCAGATTGGTATTTTGCATCGTGTATGCTTGTTTGAAAATCTTTGCTCCTGAAGTAAATATTTGGCAACCACAGTGATTAGCAGTTAAAGCAATTTCAACAAAATAAGAAGTCATCAAAAATGGACTATTTGTCTGAAAGAGCAGTACTTATATTATAAAGATTGAACTTCATGGTTCATCACAACCATTTTCAAAATTTAACTCCTACTGTCTTCTTATAAATTAAGAGAATTTCATTTGTGTTCCGTAGTGCAATGACAAAGAAAGAGTAAAAACAAAACAAAAAATAAACCCTCATGCCTAAATTTAGAATATTGTGTTGTGTAGCAATCCAAAACATTCAAAACAAATTAAATAGTTTAACTTATGTGACAGGCAGATAAGCATTTCAAAAGCACAAGAAGTCCAATTATGTAGTGCATAATGTGGACAGGAGTAGAATCTTACATTATGCAGACATTTTCTAAATAAAAGCTCCCCGTAGGACAACTATATATAAACATGGGTAAGGTAAGCTCAGACTAGTTCTGTGAACCTTTTGAAATCAAGAGTCTGAAATACAATACATTTTTCAGGTAGGCACCAAGTTATCCTAAAAAATTTTCATGTTGTTATTCTGACATTGTTTTTTCATCAGATACTCGAGTCACATCAACAACTTACATGATTTGCCAGGAAAAAAAAAATTCCCCCCAAACCAAAATACCATTCTAGATCCAGTATACTTAAATATATCACCCTTATTGGAAGTGCTATTAGCATAGTCTTTGCAACTAGCCCAAAGCATATATTTAAGCAGTTCTTATAAATTGTTTTGTGATGTTCATATGTTTAATTCTTATGCCACCTGTTTTCTAATGAAGACAGCATTGTGCTTTATGTGAGAATGGAAACCTCAAAATAATCACCATAAAGCTTCTAGGACTTATGCGAGAATAAAGTAGGATGGTCCACCGATATAAGATGAAATCCACAATGTTGGAATTATAAGTGTTTAGAGCGTCCCAGACTAGAAGACAAGCCCAAACCACCATTAGAAGAATGAAATACGATATGGTCCAAGATGTATCCTTAAAGTTTTGTCCCAACCCTCAGTCTGAATTGTGAGAATTGATCTTTAGTTCAGTCCAGCCAGCAGAAATTGACTGTGCAATTTTCTGTTGTATTTATTGTACAGACTATGTACATTCTAGAAGGTTCCTTTAGTGTTACACTGTTGTACTTTTTGTCCCAGCAATTTGAGGGTGTGCAAATTCCACAAAGTCATCAATAAGAACAGGCCATGCTCTTTCTTTATCATAATTAGACACGTGATCTGCAATCACTGTAGTGAAGTCTAAAAGAAGATTCCAAATGTCTTTTGGTATTGATCGTTTATGATGTTCCAACAAAAATTTATTCCATAAGTCTAAGAATTTAAATCTTCTATTAAGCACTAAGTTCCTGTAGACAATGGCCATTTCTAGATCTGCTCCTTTTTGTCCTGGATTCTTTGCAAAATTAAAAGTAACCTGGTAAAAGTCCTTAAATCGTCCTGGTTCTTTCAATTCTTGTTCCGTCTTGGGTATCTGGGCCTTTAGTTTTTCTATGCTGTCACATCCTAATTCTGCCATGCCATCCATGAACTCCTGTTTGGAGAACTCACACTGTGTTGCTGCTCTGAACTTCCATGCAATAATCAACACACTAATGCTGGCTGGATTGAGTGCCAGGCCATCACAGAAGTGCTATATACCATCTATTCCAATTTTATTCTCATGTTGAGGATCTTTGTATCTATTGTACAGTTGTTCTAACTTCTTCCTGTCCAGTGATCCTTTTACACTCTCTTGTATATAAAGTTCAGGATTTTGGAAAAAATTACCCGTTACAACATCAAACTTCCAGTCATTTTGAGATAGACAACTTACTGAGGTTCTTTTCACTAGATTGTGTGAAGATCATAAACTGACTAACTTTATCCTTCTGTGATGATTTCAACTTGTTCATGTTGGTGTCTTCCAAGCCTCTCCCCTCCTCCTCTGGCTCCGCAGCAAATGAGTAGCAGTATCCTTAAAGACTATAAGAAAAATGATGTTAATTCGTGAAAGGAAAACACATCTCACATACACATGCACATAGAGAACTGTGACAGTGTACACTGATTAAAAAGATTTCTAGAAACCTATGCTTGCAAATTTAAATTGGAATTAATGTATGTTAAATACCAGATTATACCAGAATATCTGGAGAACTGTATACCATCCCTGTACCTCCTACCAAAAAAGAACAAAACAATAACTATTTAATGATGGGCCGTAAGGCAAACGTCATGACAGTGGTGGTAATGGGCTTTCTTTGTATCAGGCCCTGTTTGTTGTACTTGCTTTGCATGTAATTGACCCATTTTCTGCAATAGTCTAGTGAAGCAGTACAATAATTACTCTCATTTTACAGATGAAGACTAAGTAACTTTCCCAAAATCACATCAGAAGGCAAAAACAGCCTATAGCACAGGTCAGATATACCATAAAAATGTGTTTCACTGTGTTTCACTGTGTTCCCTTTGTCCTATATTGATGGATTTTAAAATTATACACACGATCTAGTGAGAATTTATTTTAAAATTTGAGAACTTCACAGAAATTTCTACATTTTTTTAACCAAGAATTCCCATTAGACCTTGAATAATATTTTTAATCCCTGTTTTTCAATGTATGCTTAAATCACCTCCTTTTAATTACTCTGGTTCCCTTTTCAACAGTCTGCCTATAATTACTTTAACCAGTTTCTAAGAGGGACT
This sequence comes from Piliocolobus tephrosceles, assembly GCF_002776525.5. Lineage (NCBI taxonomy): Eukaryota > Metazoa > Chordata > Mammalia > Primates > Cercopithecidae > Piliocolobus > Piliocolobus tephrosceles. The sequence goes on from NC_045438.1 coordinate 71,810,836, forward strand.
TGTTAATATGATTGAATATATATATATATATATATTTTTTTTTTTGAGACGGAGTCTTGCTGTGTCGCCCAGGCTGGAGTGCAGTGGCCGGATCTCAGCTCACTGCAAGCTCCGCCTCCCGGGTTCACGCCATTCTCCTGCCTCAGCCTCCCAAGTAGCTGGGACTACAGGCGCCTGCCACCTTGCCCGGCTAGTTTTTTTTTGTATTTTTTTTAGTAGAGACGGGGTTTCGCCGTGTTAGCCAGGATGGTCTCGATCTCCTGACCTCGTGATCCGCCCGTCTTGGCCTCCCAAAGTGCTGGGATTACAGGCTTGAGCCACCGCGCCCGGCCATGATTGAATATTTGTAACTGCTTTATTGTATCGCTCTACAGTGCCCGGTTGGTAGAGTGTTTGCCTTTTTTGTATCAACTGCTTATGCATCTTCTCAAGTTTTTATATTATGCTATATAAACTAATGAATTAACCATTTGTTTCCTCACATTCTCCCATAAAGCTACAACAATTGAAAATAATGAGAGAAAGATCAGATTGTTGATCCATAGGGAGAAGGAAGAATAACATCATAATTATAAGATAACCCTGTAATAAAAGGTAAATGCACACTAGAATAGTTTCTGCATTGGTGTACTACAATAAACACATATACATACACATACACACACACACACACACATTTTATGTTCCTCTCTCATTTTAAGGTTTACCTCCTTAGGTTAGCTTTTTGGCTTCTTTCACTGTCTAACCACCAACACCACCACCACTGATGGGGCCACCTGAATAGCAAGCTTTGTCCATCTACTGGTTCTTTTTGAAAACTTCAAACTTTTAGAAGTAATAGACAATCTTAGAGGTACCTTGCCTCAAGGTAAGGAACTACCAATTCCCGCAAAAGGATAGCAGATATCTCCTCTTTACTATTGAGGAAGAATGTAAAGATCTGTCTTCCAAGGTAAATGTTAGTATAGATTGAATTCATATTCCATTGCCCTAGTGGAAGTAGCCAGCACAGCTGCTTTGAAAGTATTCTGGGTGATTCAGTGTGCCTGAAAGGAAGACCTTTAAGGAGCTACGTTCCGGTGGATACGTTTCCATTGTTTTATATAGTCTTGGCTCTAACTTTAATACAGGAGCTTTCATTTTATATTATTTTCCTTAACACCCAAGTATTTTTTTTTCTTTTAGTGAAAGCAAGTTTATTAAGAAAGCAAAGGAATAATAGAATGACTACTCCATAGGAATGAGCAGACAAGTCTTTTTGATCTACCCAGTTTCCAGTCTTTCTTCTCTTTTGTATGTGAGATACTATGTAGACTCCAATTAATGTCACAATGTTCTAGTAGGCTTTATCAATTGTCATATGTGCTAGCCAAAAAAAAAAAAAAAAAAAAAAAAAAACTGTAATCAACTGCATAAATAACAGGAAGAAGTATATGAATTGTATGGAGATGCCTTTCTTCATTTAGACAACCTTCCTATATTTACAAAAACAAATCTTTAATAGTTTATTGGTGGGATTGTTGTTTAGCCTAAACTTCAAAACAGTAATTTGACCTCTTAATCTCTGTAACAACTTCTGATAAGCTAGAAGCATATTACATTTCACATAGCTAGTATTATATTTTTCCTATAATTCACAGATATTCTGAAAGTGCATTTTATCTTCAATCTATTTTTTTAAAGTATATTGACAGATAACCTTAAGATATGTATGAGCCAAGTGCAGTAGCTCACGCCAGTGATCCCAACAGGGGAAGACTGAGGCAGGAGGATCACTTGAGGCCAGGAATTTAAGAACAGCCTGGGCAACAACAAAGTAAGACCCCATATCTACAAAAAATAAAAAAATCAGTTGGGCATAGTGGCACTCACCTGTAGTCCCAGCTACTTGGGAGGCTAAGGCAGGAGGATCATTGGAGCCCAGGAGTTTGAGGCTGTGGTGAGCCATGATTCATGCTGCTGCACTCCAGCATGGGTGACAGAGTGAGATGCCATCAAAAAAAAAAAAAAAAAAAAGAAAGATGTGTGTGTACATTTATGGATACACACAGTAGAGTCTGAGAATAGGAAAGAATAAGGGAAGGGAAGAAAAAGAAGATATAGCGATGTGGGTATTTTTCATTAAAAATTATTTTGGCCGGGCGCGGTGGCTCACGCCTGTAATCCCAGCACTTTGGGAGGCCGAGGCGGGTGGATCACAAGGTCAGGAGATCGAGACCACAGTGAAACCCCGTCTCTACTAAAAATACAAAAAATTAGCCGGGCGCAGTGGCGGGTGCCTGTAGTCCCAGCTACTCGGGAGGCTGAGACAGGAGAATGGCGTGAACCCAGGAGGCGGAGCTTGCAGTGAGCCGAGATCCTGCCACTGCACTCCAGCCTGGGCGGCAGAGCGAGACTCCGTCTCAAAAAAAAAAAAAAAAAAAAAAATTATTTTAAGTGAAAGGTATTATGACTGTAAGCTGGTTCTATATTTTCATTAACAAATGATTCTCATTTGTAGTAGGTGAAAAAACATAAGAATATTTTATGATGCCAGGAAGTAGAATTGCCATGGAGCAGAGTGTTTACATGTAGATGCACTAAGCACGGACTCAGTGTGTTGGTGATGTATTAAAGAATGTCAGTGTCATTTAAACAAATGAGTTTTAGAATTGCAGAGTTTAAATACATTTAGCAATGAAAATAGTCCGGGTATTGCTGAGTTAACGATAGAAGTACTTGGTCAAACCCTTAATGCAATACTTGTACGAAATGTTTTGATATAGCAAATGGTAGATAAAGTCTTTCGTGTATTTTTGTAGAATCTTTTCAGATTTTTAAATGCTTATAATTAGACCAAGAAAACATTCTCTTTAAATAGACAGTACTGCACAAGAAGCTTCAGAAAGCTTCTAATCATTTTGAGAAAAAGATGGGTAGATTAGGCCGAGTGCGGTGGCTCACGCTTGTAATCCCAGCACTTTGGGAGGCCGAGGCGGGCGGATCACGAGGTCAGGAGATCAAGACCATCCTGGCTAACACGGTGAAACCCTGTCTGTACTAAAAATACAAAAAATTAGCCGGGCGTGGTGGCGGGTGCCTGTAGTCCCAGCTACTTGGAAGACTGAGGCAGGAAAATGTTGTGAACCCGGGAGGCGGAGCTTGCAGTGAGCCGACATCACGCCACTGCACTCCAGCCTGGACGACAGAGTGAGACTCTGTCTCAAAAAAAAAAAAAAAAGAAAGAAAGAAAGATGGGTAGATTATAAGTAAATAATTTGTGGATATGTTTCAAGGAACTATGAGCATTAATACTATAAGCATACATTTGGGGTTTTTTGTATCATCTAAAGTATGCTGGAAACTTACCAACTATAATGACGCTGCTAAGGTGACTTGAGTACAATGCTTGGGGTATATAGATCTCTATATCATAGGCAAATCAATATTTCACTTTTTTCTTTTTAGTTCTTTTACAGGAAAGATTGGAGAAAGATTTTTTGTTTGTAGAGTCTTACGATGTTTTTAAGATTTTCTGCCAAATCTGAATTATCTACAAACAAATGTAGTTTATTTATTGTAAATATTAGTGTGACTTTATCAATTTCATAGAGATGAGGGTGAAGTCTAATTCAGGCTGCATTCCTGACCAGACTGCCAGGAGTTCATATTCTGCCATAAAAACCTGATGAAGCTGTATTAATGGATGACTATTTAAAAACAAATAGTTCTAAATGAACTTAATCCTGAATGGTTATTCTTCCAAATGCAAAGGACCACACAATGGTGCAGAATCCAAGTCCTAGATAATCAAAGCTATATTTTATCTCCACAGTAGAACACCCAAAACACCACCTAAAACAAAGCACCGTTCTCCACTAGAGAAGTGATACAGAGCTGATGCATTTAGCTTTCCCAAAACTAACACAAATGTGTGGATTTTGAGGTGTTAAACACCTTTACTTACTCTTGTGGATTTATAGCCAATCTCCCTTCAAGGACTATAATATAATTTGGAAGGCTGTTTTCCCCCTGGGTGACTTTACCTGTAAGCTTTTGTATAACAATTTGGTGGTGGTTTATTGATGATATGATGCTGTTATGAAGGATCCTTCTACCCGCTGCTCCTCTCCTCATACCCACATAACAACCCTTTTCCCGGTTGGGGCTGTAGGAAATGAGTAATGCTTAACCCATTTGTGTGATCAATTCACTTAAGCAGCTACTGTGAAATGTTAATCACAACTTTAATTTGTACTGCATTAGCATTTTGATTAACTTGTAGGCTTGCTAGCACACTTGAAGCGCTTTTACTCATAGTTACAGCTCGGAAATGACTTTTTGATTAATTAAGTTTGTTAGACAGCAGCTGAGCTTCCTGAATGCTAACCTTCTGGGGGTAAAAGTTCAGGAGAAAGTTACTATGAACAACTGTTGCTATTGAAAAAGATTCTTATAAATGTACTTATAGCATTTTAATTATTGACAAAATATTGTATCATTACTTGCAACTGACCTGAACCTTTAAAGGAGTGTACTTTTCTGTCAAGAAAGCTTTTTCGGGTTTTCCCATCATTGTAAAGCTTCTGGGAGCTCTTGAACTAAATAGTGCATTTTCCAGCAGATGTCTAACAACTAATGTTTTAACAAGCTGCCTAGGATCAATTTCCACAATTTTTTAAAATAAACTTTTTGTTTGAGAATAGTTTCATATTTCCAGAAAAGTTGCAAAGATAATACAGAGTTCCCATACAAAATGGAACCTATTTTTCCTCTAGTATTGACATCTTAAATATATTGGTAAGGTACATTTGTAACAATTGATAAGACAATTGTGGCAAATAATTATTAACGAAAGTCTATGCTTATTCAGAATTATTTAATTTTTACCTAATATCCTTTTTCTTTTTAAAATTTTTTTCTTGATATATAATACTTGTACCTATTTTGAGGGTACATATAATATTTTGATACAGGTGTACAATGTGCGATGTTCCCTAATGCCCTTAGTTCTATTCTAGAATCTCATTGTCTCATTGTGGATATCCCTTTAAATTCAGTAGTCATTTCTCAGGCTCCTCTTGGCTCTGACAGTTTCTCAGACTTTCCTGTTTTTGATGATCTTTCCATAGTGTTTTGCATTCTAGTGATACTTTATACATAACAAATTTGTTTTTATAAATTAATGTAATTTTTCTCATTTTGGCATAAATAAATCTCTTTCTTTTAAACTCTGATGACAATATATCATCCCCATGTCATTTAATATGAACAGACATGTATCACTTCAACCTTTGTCATAATCTTATTTTCTCTTTTTTTTTTTTTTTTTTTTTTTTTGAAACGGGGTCTCACTCTATCACCCAAGCTGGTGTATAATAGCCTCAACCTTCTGGGCTCAAGCGATCCTTCCACCTCAGACTCCAAGTAACTAGGACCTCAGGCACATACCACCACACCCAGCAATTTTTTTTTTTAATAGGATCTCACTGTTTCCCAAGCTGGTCTTGAACTCCTGGGTTTAAGTGATTGTCCTGCCTTGGCCTCCCAAAGTGCTGGGATTACAGCCATGAGCCACTCTTCCTGGCAGTGATCTTATTTTCATACATTTATTGTAATCCCTCTACTAACACTAGATACATTAAGATGATGACAAGAGATATGAGGAAAAGGAGGAAAGGTTTCTTGAAGAGGAGGAAGGATAAAGGGAGAAGACAGAGTGTAAGTCTAAAGAATACTAAGAAGGGGAGAGAAGCTGGAGCAATCCGTACACCTCCATGCATACACCCTACAGCCACAGAGACTTGAGGACACTAAGGATTAAATTGACAGATTTCTTAAACTGAAGGTTAGATTTTAGGGGAAATTTTTAAATAATGAGCCTTAGAGTTAGATTCTATTATCCACTTTTTAATGTACCTCTTTATGTACATTTAATGATGTAGATTTTCTTTTAGTAGCCTAGGTCAGTGATGCTATTTTCTTTCAATGAAACTGACTTAATTTTATCACAGTGCTCAATGTTCCTATTTTACTTTTTGGATTATTTAAATCCAGAATTCAGTTGTGTTTCAAAAGATAAGTGCCTGAAGATCAAATGTTAAGATGTAGTTATAACCAAATGGTAGATTAAAATTAATTTTAAAATTTCAGAGTTTCAAAAAATATGTTGATAAAATTTACCCGTGGAGACAATAATCAATTAATACTTAATAATTTTGTCTGGAGTTCGCATTTTTCTGCTATGTGGGAAATGAGGTCAGATGTCAGCCACCTCAGATTCTTTTTGAAGCAAAACAGAATATGCAGAAATCAGCACACTTAATAGAATACAGTGTAATGAGCACATGTATGAAACTGGAAAACCAAAATCAAGCCTTAACTTCATCACTTGTTTACCAGCATGATTACATAGTCACTAAACTTCTTTAAGCTTAAGTTCCCCTTTCTGTGAAGGGGGGTAGTATTAATGCCTGCCTCATAGTTAGTATTGTTGAGTATTAAATGAGAGCCATTAGTGAAAGTGTTGTATGATCTGTGTAATACTATACAAATATTTTCATCACACCATATTGCATACTCTCTACACTGTCTGACTTTATATAATTCACTGGAGCTTTTTACAATATATTCATGGGATTTACTTGATATGAAATATAGAAGATATGTTGTCAAGCTTAAAATGTTAACTTTTTAAAGTATAATCTGCAACTGTGGAAGATAAGAAGAAAAGTGTCTATAGGTTTGGATAAATGTATTCTTTGCAGAAATACTTACACAAATATAAAAATGTGGTTGAATTTAAATGCTAAGACCAAGCCTGTTAGGCTTAGGAAATTCTTAAAATTGATTTGAAATAGATGTTGAGGACATACAGTGTATCCAAGTCATAAAGGATACCTTTGGCTTCAGGAACCCCATACCTTTAAAAATTTCCTTACAGCGACTGCCCATTTTCTAAACTCTAGAGGGGACCAACAGAAGCCCCTCTTTTCTGTGAGTTCTTGCCCATATACCCTGGAAGCAGATAATTTATCTTCCTTTGACCCCAGAAGGGTCTTTTCTCTGTACAGCTTATTTCCTGCTTAGTATGTGCTACCCCTAACCTCAAGGATATTACAGGGTTTTGCTTTTTGGTTGTTTTTGTTGTTATTGTTTTATTTTGTTCTACCCTTGCATGAAGCCAGGTACTTCAGAAGTTCTTAACTTTTCCATATAAAGATGAGGTCTGAGATGTGTTTAGTATGTCTGTTTTTGAATTTTGCCTCTCTCTCTCTCTCCATCCCCACTCCCATTTCTCTCTCTCTCTCCTTCTCTTTCCCTCTCTTACCCTCTCACTCAGATACAGGCGGGCACACACATCACCTTCATTGTAACATTCAACTTAGAAACTCCTGAATTGGCTGATTCTTCTTACTTCCCCAGAATAAAAGTTCTCCAACCATTTCTGTCTTCTCAGACTCCTGCTTGTATCCATGTTTTGTTTTACTTTCAGTGTCCATAAGATTATTTTCTCAACTATCTTCTAAACTCTAGATCTCTTTCCTACTTTCCTCAAACACCAGTTCCTAGTCTTCAGCTCCATCATAGTGGGCTCAACAGATGACCCTTTTATAACATCATAATTACATGCATCCCATATTCCTAACTGTTATAGCTGAACTACTTTAATCATTAACTCATTGATATCACTTGGTATCAAGAAGGTAGTGATTAAAGTAGGCCAAGGATTGTGGTCTCTCTGACCACAGCATCTTTATCAATCGGTTTGACTGAACATTTCTGTTATTCTGATCTGGAATCTCTTATTCCCTTCCTGATTCCTCAATTTAGTCCTCAGTTCCCTTAGTTTATGACTTCACTTGCTACCCTAAACAGCATTGACACCAGAGTTGGCCATTTCAGCAGTAATGTCACTGGTACCCTAATGTTTCTCACCTCCCTGGGTAACTATCGACATTTGAATTCTCAACTTTCACATCTAAGTTATGCATACTTCTTATTGGTGGAAACAATCACAGAACACTGCTAATTGTTTCTACTACAAAGTCATGCTATTGAAACTCACAGCTGCTCTAGTTTTTATTCACGTCTTTAATTCTCTCCAGTGCTCCTTTATGGTACTTCCTCCCAGCAAGAGACATCTCCTCCAACTTACAGAGATGATTGAGACTCTCTAATATAAGTGCTATCAATTTCCCTTCTCTTCACCTCCGAGCTTCTCTCTCTTCATTCACTCTCTGTGAGTGAGGTCTCCAGTGACCAGCAGAAGCCCCTCTTTTCTGTGAGTTCTTGCCCACATACCCTGGAAGCAGATAATTTATCTTCCTCTGACCCCAAAAGGGTCTTTTCTCTGTACAGCTTATTTCCTGCTTAGTATATGCTACCCCTAACCTCAAGGATATTACATTCCACCTGGAAAAATAGAAAGTAAGCTCTGTAAAAACAAATAACTATATAATATGGGCATATTGGCATTTTATTGTTGAAAAATTAAAGCTTACAGAAGACAGAAACCATTAAAAAGCACCTAATCAAACTCCTTGATTTATCAGATGAGGAAAATGAATACTAGTAGTTAAGTGATTTGCCCAAGGTCTTACAGCTAATTTAAAGGCACGATACTCTAAACTCTCAGGCTAACCCTTTTTCTAGTATACCACACCCTCCTTTCAACCAGTACATGTATTCATGAATCATACTACTGATTACACTTCATCCAAACTTACTATTTGCTTACATTCTGTCTTGTCAGGAAAACTTCACAAAGTTTCAATTTATCTAGTGTGCACATTCCTCATAGAACCTTTAATTCTAATTTAGGGCCTCATTCAAAGTCTATACACCCTCCTCCTCCTCGTGAGCTTCATAGGCAATATATTATATTGGTTAAAGCAAGCCCTTTCAAGTCAGGTTCCCCAGAACTGCCATCAGCTGTACCCATTTACCAGCGCTATGCAACCTTAGGCAGTGTCTTCATCTGAAAAATGGTTTAAATTCAAAAACTTACATTAAATGGTTAACAGAGTGTTTGACAAATAGTAGATGTTTAACAAACGTCCATCCTAATCACGAATATTTCAGCAGTGCCTGTGAGACTCCCTTAGCTGCCCTCCCCCTCCCTTTCCAGGTGTCATCTCCAGGTAAACCCCACTCTGCTTACCCTATCTCTGCTCCATGCATGCTGATTTTAATTATTTTGGCTGTGCGTACTTTGTGCCCAGGATTTCTAAGTCCACAGCTCTAGCCCATACACTTTCTCCAGAGCTCATTTTCACCTGAACTTCTTGGCTTCATAGTAGCACCTCACTTAAAATGTGTTCAAAATTAAATTCATCACCTCCTCTCCAGCTCACCTCTCTTCAATAAATGGCAACCTTATTGTTTTTGCTAACTAAAATAAGGTTGTAGTTGTGCTATAATTTTATAAGTGGATACAGTGCTTGAAATCACATTTCCATTCTTCCAGGGCTGGTGATGACAAAGAATTCCGAATCAACAATTAACTGAAATTGATTCCAACTTAATAGAAGAAAGTCTCACACACAGAGTCAGCCCCCATTCATGTTTCCCCAACGCTCAGAATCATCCTAGCTTTGTCTAATAGATAGAGTGCCAAGTAGAAAGTGGATAAGAGGTAAAGGGGGATTAAGTATTTGCCTGATATTAATGCTAAGCTGCTAATGAATGTCAAGGATTATTTATCCTCCTTGTACTAAAACAACCTTTTATTGTTTAGATCGCTGAGTATTAGATCCCTGTAAAGGACTTTGGGGGTTACTTGGGAAACTCAGGCACACTCGCCAGTTGTTACCAAAACCATCCCCAATCTAGGGAGGAGCATATACCTATTAATCCTTATCTGCCAGGAAAACTGCTGTAAAAGGTAGTGAGACACAAGGAACTCATCCTAAGCTCAGTCGTATGAAGTGTATCAGTGCAAACTACCAGGACTCTCAAATCCACTTACCTGGACCATCCCTTAGCCTTAGCCCCTAACAGGTTTGGATCTCTGAATAGTCACATGGGCTTGCCCACTCTAACTGAATACCAGGCTCACATCCTCCAGTTTGGCCTGAGCTGCAGGATCTATCTTTGGCCTTGTTCCCTGCCATCTTGTACAACAGTACCCCCTTATCCTTAGAACATAGTTCCAAGACCCCCAGTGGACGCCTAAAACCATGGATAGTACAGAACCTGATTACCATCAATTAGAACATGTTTCTGTTCATGTCTTCTACCCGTACATTTCATGCCTTTCCAATCTTAACTAAGCATGTATCATGCACTGTGGCATAACTTCTGCAGTTTGAGGTGTGACAACAAAACTAACATGAATTTATTTTTTCTTCTTCACAAATTCATGGATGGACTTATCCTTCCTTCTTGTTGTATGCCTTAGCAACCTCAGCACACGATGTTTTTTGTTTTCTTATTAAATCAAGAACATTCACCTTTTCACTTAAAGGAAGCATGTTACAGCTTCCCTTTGGCGTATTCAGATTACCAGCATCACTACTCTTATATGCCAGAGCCATTCTTAAGTAAAATAAGGGTCTTAGAATATATTCCCCACAGACAAGGGGGTATTACCTTATGTTTATCTGATATTAAAACTTTTTTTTTCTCCTATACCATACTGTCTTTGGTAGATGTGCAATAATTTAGGAAGAATGTTGTTATAATCATTGTAATTAAATGTTTACCTATATTCTTTAATAAATATTTCTTGAGTGCACTGTGCTGGGCTAGAATTACAAGGAATGATTCCAGATTCTTGCCATCAAGAAGCCTGTTCTTTAAAAGACAGATGTGTAAACAGAGGATTACAAAAAGATGATGGTGGAGTGTGTCAAGAACAGCAGAGACATAGGAAAAATACTATCATGCATTGCATAACAGGGTTGAGTTCTGAGAAACGTGCCCTTAGGCAATTTGTTCGTGTGTGACCATCATAGAGAGTGCTTACACAGACCTAGATGGTATAGCCCACTACACACCTAGGCTATGGACCTGTATAGCATGTTAGTGTACTGAATACTGTAGGAAATTGTAACACAATGATATTCATGTATCTAAATGTATTTAAACATAGAAAAGTTACAGAATATATGGTTGTATAGTCTTATGGGACTACTGTTGTATATTTTGGTTCTTTCGTTGTTGATCAAAACCATTATGTGGTGCTTGACTGTACCTACAACTGTCTGGCGACTTCATTGTAAAAAGTAGCATTTGAATGAGACTTGAGGGATGAATAGGAATTTCCCAGAGGGACAAAGTACAGGAATGGTATTTGTTTAGAAAAAAAAAGAAAGAAAAAAAAAGGAGACAGAGAAGGAAACATCTAAAGCAAGGGTTGGTGTGGGAAAATACCAGTAGTTACGTATTGCTCTACTAAGAGTACAGAGTGGGAGGTAGCCAGAGTGAAAAGCAAGGACCAGATAGATGAGAGAATGTTGACTATCTTTCAAAGAAGCATCAGTTTTTTTATCCCCTTCACAGTGTAAAACCATTAAAGAAAAGTAAGCAGAGGAATGATATGATCACTTTTACCTTCTTACAGTTCACTTCCGTAACAATATAAAGTAAATATTGAAAAGAAATTAGATGAGAATAAAGAATAATTATAATGTTCCAGGTGAGAAACGAAGGTCTGCACTAAAGCCATGGGGGCAAAGAGAACAAGACAACTAGGGAGTAATTGAGCAGAGAAACATGTAGCAACGTTTTGGTTCAACTCAGTTGGAGAGCCACAAAACCTTTTACCATCACAGCTTCTTGGTCTCCCCGCTTGCCTTTTCTCTAAATTTAAACAAGATAAATAATAGTTTTCAGTTTATGATATGGCTTTTTTATTTATTTCATATAAGTAGTTAACATGATTTTTTTTACATTTTCACATCTGGATCCTACAGTAAAAAATTGTGGGGAAATCTCTCATAAGTTTTATGAAATCTTTCAACTTCATCATGAAAACTTCAAAGTTAAGAATATATGGTTCATCCATCTAGCTCTTCTAGTATGTGAGCTTTTGGTCTGGAATTTATTTCCAGTCAAGTTGCAATGTAAAATCACAAGTAAAATTGCAATAGTTACTCCACATTGCAAGTTCTGACATCATCATAATACTGCATTAGGTATAATTACTCATTTCTCTTTTCCTTTTCTCTTCCCTTAGTAAGACTCAAGAGTTGTGACTTGTGAACTACTCTTTTTTTGTCTATGAGTAGCATTCATCATGACCTGTTGTCTCATATACTTCAGAGAAAGACAAAGTGTATTATTCTGCTATACAGGGAAAAAGGAAGAATATAAGTAGATTTTCCCTAGATTTATAAATATGTACATTCATACATGTATACACATTCATATACACATACATATATAAATATACCTATTATACCAACATTCTGTCTTTATGATGTATATCTAGCAGGTTAATAGATACTAAAGACCAATTTGACCATGCCGTCACATTAATCATGATATCCAGAAATTTTGATCCATTTCTCTGTAATATACCAAGGAAACAATAGATTCGTTTAGCCAGGTGTTTTTTAACCTCACTTTTTAGAGAGTTTTTTAAACTCACTTTTTAGAGAACAGAGTGGGATATTCAACGCTCAGAAGGAAGATGTTTCTCCATCAACAGTACTAAGTAGCATAGCAAATTAATTTTTCCAACATAATATGCCTTAAAAATTATTTCTAAAAGTCCACTAACAACAGATTTTGTACATTTTATAAATATGTTGCTGTCATTGAGATATTTACTATTAAAATATCATTTTAATTATTTGCTAGGCATATCTGATTTCTCCTATCTTCATATCCTCATTTCCCAAAACAAGAGAGTACAGTACTAAAATTGTATAAAATAGCTACCTAAGATCATGATATTAACTTATGTGTCTTTAAGTCAGCATTCTCCAGAATCTAATTTAATTGAAATAGCTCTGCCTGTGTAAACTTCGCCTTTGTTTAAATAAGATTTCACTGTTTAGTTTTGCCTTAAGCAAATGCAGCCTTTTGTTTGTCCATAAAACATTAGATTAAATGTATAGACTAATATGAATAGCTTCTCTTCATTCTACATGTACCACTAGCAGTTGCCCCCTTTGCTAGTATGTCGTGTGGTGTATTATTGTCATTGAAAACCAGGCCTCTATGTTTAGCCTGTTCTTTGGAGAAAATAAATTTTTGGCAAGAAAAACTATCTCCTTACCATTATTGATTTTAAATTTGAAAGACTACATGAGATTCACTCTTTAAATGCAGCTGCTAATGTTCTTAATACAGTGAATTATGAGTATTTGCTCTCATAGTAAGTACACTGAGTTTTTATCTTTGTTTTAATGCTAGGTACCAGTATTATCTGGCTATCCTTGCTCCCCTAACGAAACTTACTATTTGGTCCTTTGTAGGAAGTAATGTACAGTAAATGCTATGATCAAATTTGTTCCCTGCAATCCAACTGTGGTTTATTTTCTAGTTTCTATGTTGATGAATAATAATTTAGAGATACAATGCTTGGTTTCTTTGTTTTTTGTTAAAGCTAACATCAGAATCCCTGTGAAGGGGGCAAGTACCATGTTATTCTTGTAACGTGCATTTTCCCTGTTCAGGCAATGCTGGACGTGGCTGCAAACCAGGGCTGGCTGGTGACTGTCCTGAATATCACCAATCTGATTCAGATGGTGATCCAGGGTCGGTGGTTAAAAGACTCTTCTCTTCTTACACTGCCAAACATAGAAAACCATCATCTTCACCTTTTCAAGTAATTGTTTTACTTTTCAATGTAATTGTTTTGTTTTAATTTCAAAAAAATATATTTGTTATATATGTAGTCACTGAAATTTTATGTTATGGAGAATACTGATTATTGACATGGAAAATACTCCTGTTTCCCAGAGTAAGACATGGCCAACTGACAGAACATTTTTGTTTGGAATTTGATCATCAGTCCCAAGCTGAACTATAATTTAAACTTCTCCTATCTAAATCATTTTCCATTTGAAGCACTGGATACATTTTTTTCTTAATTGCGTTTATTCTTTTACAATATCAATCTTCATTTAAGAAGACATCATTAAAATGCTTTGTGATCTAAAGCAAAATAAATGGCCAATGTCTGTTATTTTTGAAGAGATTTGAAATACCTGAAATCCATTGTAAAAGTAAATTGTGCATCTGTAAAATGTCCCAAACTAGGTAGTTACATATATTAGGAGCTCAAGATATAACCTGTATGTAAGAGTTTATGTTAGCATCAATTATTTAACCCATAAGTCTCATGTACATGACTGAAACATATTTGTAAGGAAAAGAACAGTGTCTAATACAAGCAGGGTTGGCAATGTTTAATTGGAAATGTTTCTTTCACACCAGTGTTTCACGCCAGTTGAGAGATAATTTGCAGCCAAAATATTGGTTCACAGTCATGTAGACAAGCAAAACAATCTGGCTGTAGCTTGCCATCATGCACTCCGTACTCCTGTTCATCCGGATAAGGGGTGGCAGTTATTTGAGACATCTAGACACAGATGCCAACAAGAACCTCAGGCACACACGAAGTCTCCTTAGGAAAGTCCCTCAATTTGACTCAAATATATTGGGTTCCAGGGCAGTTGTCTCCATGGTACTTGGGTTCCTACCATGGGATGTCCCTAGAAACTAAAAGACACTTATGCCGTAGCAGCAGCAAGTGGCATGGGGTGAAAGGCAGATAACCTCCTCTGTGTGTCTGCAGCTCAGTTTCAGGAGCCCTTCCAGTATGGTATAAAAGTTACGGGAGTAGGGTTTCAGCAGTAAAGAACACACATTAAGGTACTACCACACATAGCACGCAGGTCTGCTATGGAGGCTGCTTGGGACCTAAGAGATTTGATACAGTTTTCACAGCACTCTTAAGAGTTTCAATTATATTTTTCTTCTTACTGGAATATTTAGGTGGCCTGTGTTTCTGGGATCTAGCACTACTTATGCTGTAAATCTCAAAAATTCTCAAAATGAACTTTTAGCTTTATGTTCCCAACAACTTATAATTTAAAACTTTATTTAAGTAATTATATTAAAGACATTTGCTGCACCCATTAAGCACATTTCAGGGATCCGGATCAGTACTTCATGTACATGGAAGCATTACTTCACATTAGTGCCTTCCTGTAGAAAGACACCCAGTGTCTGTGAACCCTAAGTATTTACTGAGCCCACACATAATTAATACATTTTATGTAGTGATAACAGTACTGCCTAGGGCTGTTATCCATACAGAATGCTGGCTGAATTTTTAAACTTAGCATAATGGTCTTAAAATGTCATTTCTTAATTGAAACAAAAGAAGTTATCATTATATAAACCACCATTGTCAGAAAATCATCTTTCTGCTATGAAATAATTAGTTGCTTGGTTCGATGTTATTTCCTAGGAAATGGAAGCCAGTTATGAAGGGCCCACATGCTAGGGGTCGGACCTCCATCGAGTGCCTTCCTGAACTGATCCATGCCTGTGGAGGTAAAGACCATGTATTTAGCTCCATGGTAGAAAGTGAGCTACATGCTGCAAAAACAAAACAGGTAAGACCATCTCTTAAGTGTTTTGAAGGCTCCCCTACTCAGAGGTGTACCATGAGTTTTCTAACTTAAAGAGCATGGATTTTGGAACCAGGCTCACCTTGAGTTAAATTGTCTCTGCCATTTACTACTATGATTATGAACATGAAAACATATATGTCTCAAGAAGTTCTTGTGAAAATTAAGGAAGACACTCTTATGTAAACTGCTTTATACAGTTCTTGACACAGAGTAAGAACTCAATAAATGAATACTAAAAATAATGACAGTAATAGTAACTAATAGTGGTATTTGCATTACGAGCAGTTGTTTCAGTATAAATGCTACTAAGCTGACTGTGAAAAGCCTCAAGTAGCTTGTCCATCACTTGGCTGCATTATCCTAGCCTTCTACTCCCTCTCTTCAGGGTAGTGTTTCCTTCGGTATGCTTGGTATACTTTCATGCAATTCCCTCAGTTATTTGTTTATGCCCCTCTCTTATTATAATCACTTTGTTTCTAGATCCAAAAGTATCCTTTCAAATAAACCGTGTGTGTGTGAACCATATAACTTACACAGAAAGCTAAATCTATATCGTGAAAAACAACACGGATCATGTCTCCAAACAATCTTTAGGAAGACCAAAAATATGAATGAACAATGCCAGAAATATTTGGCTATCTAGACTTTAAGTCTTAAGCAATTTTACCCTAAACATGTCAAAGTAAACGTTCAGGATTTATAACATAATTACATATTGACTTGCAAATGCAGGTATTAAAGAAACTTCTAATGTCTTTTTCTTTTTTTTCCAAGGGGAACTTATTTTTGATCAAGACTTGGAAAAAGTGTAACAGGCATTAACGTCTGATTGACTGTTCAGTTTCTGTTGAACCCAAGATTGGCACCAAATACTATTTAAATATTCATAATAAATGCCTACCTTTCTAACTAAATTACCATCGAAATTATGAATAAAAACAATATATTTAAATCACAACAAAGCTTCTGTTAGCAACAACAGATTTCCAACATAACATACATTGATTTCAAGCCAAGTTTTAGATATGATGAAAAATTAGAACATTGTTATAATTAGTTCAGGGAGAACTCAGAAGTAAACTTACTTAATTTATTTGCATAAATTGCCATTCTGTTATCTTTAAAACCAAATGCAAATTGGCTCTGTCTGATATGATGATGGTTATTTGGCTCAAAAGTGCTTCAATTTGCAGAGCAATCTGGTGCCGGCTCTGCAGTGAGGCGATCCCAGGTAACATACAAATCCTGAATTATTCCAGAAATTAGTATGTTTAAAGCATCAATTTAAGTGCTAATTGCAGTAGTAATGAGAAAAAGCAGTACGACTGTGAGATTTGCATCTTCTACCCCATCAGTATGCCTGGAACGGCTGCTGACTGGCAGAGGATTTGGCTGCTAATTAAATAATTGTATGCATGGCAGTGCTCTTGCCTGATTCAATAGATGAAGATTAATCCTCAGATAAATATGTTTGGCTGGTATTGAAATGTCTTAGCAGTTTCTTTAAAATAGTTCATGTTTTATATACATAAATGTATATACATATATATATATCTCCAATAAATATATGTGTACACATTGTAGATTGAAAATAATAATAACATTAAGTCCTACAAAAAATTACATGTATATAAAAGCCAGATATGACATTTGGGGACTTTGTAAAGTAAAATCTCAATGAATTACTGATAACAAAACATTATATTGGTAGCCAATTTAATGGTACAAGTAAAGAAACATATCAAGTCTTGCTTCATGTGGTAAATATCACTTGTGCTGTCTGACAAAGTCAAATGCTTTACAGAAATTGTGTTTTTAAGTCCCCTTAACCACTTTTCCAGACTGGCCAGTCCTAGAAGAACATCCAGTGGTACAGCTTACTATACTTGGTGACTATGGGTTCTAGCAGGGGATAGACCATCCTTTATACTTGAAGTACACTCTTTTGCTTGACTATTTCAAAATCCAGTTCAAGACATGATTTCAGATTCATAAGACAAGTTATAGGATTGGAGTTGAATTGAAAATTTGCATTGAATTTACATTTTTTTTAATTCCTAAGGGGTAGTTTGGTTCATCAGGGCTACTTCATTTCAATTAGGTATACTCAGCAGCAGTAAGCAAGATCAAAGCCTATAAGGAAATCTATAGTATGTATTAAACGAATAAAAGGAAAACCAAAATTAAAATACCGTGTACTTTTAAAAACTAATATAGAAGGTAACAACTGATTTAAAAAAAAGAAAAAAAAAAAGCCAATGTCTTGAGAAGTTTTCTTGACTAATGCTGATATTGCCATAGAATTGTATATGTTAGAAAAAGATGACCTCAAGTTTCTTTTGTTACATCTTTTCTGTAGACCTAGGTATTCATTCATTCATTCAACATTGGTGAGCACTTGTTATTTGAATACTGATTTTTCACAAATATCTTTCCACTTCAAAAGCAGTATAAAATTAGGTAAAATATATTTTAATGTGTCATTTTAATTGGTATTCTCAGCATAATGATGCCAAAAATTCCTATTTGTTTCTAGAAGGAACCCTAGACTTACAGAATTCCTTGTGAAATATAGAATATAAAGAAATTTTTTTTTTCAGAATAAATAGGACAAATTTGAAATAGGAGCCAAAAAATGTACAATAAGTGGTCAATGGAGGATTCTAACATCAATTATTCAATTACAAAATTTTTTTCAGATTGCCCATTTATCCCCAAGTAATGCTGTCCATCTTAGAAGCCACATGAATATCTGAATAGATGCTTCTCTAAAACAAACCAGTTCGACAACAAACATTTTTTAACTTGTTTTATTTTGGTATAGTCAACAGCTGCTCAATATCAGGAGGGATTTACAATAAAGGAATCACAAGTTTAAATAATGATAAGCCCTCTTTTAGTTACTTTTACAACGACATTAAAAAGACTAAAAGCACAATATTTTTACACATACATGCGTATAGCCACAAGTATAAGAAAAATTGAGGACATCTGAACAAAATCACTGGATTATGTTAATGTTAATATCCTAGTAGTAATAAGTACCATAGTTTTAAAAAATGCTACCTTTGGAGGAAACTGAGTAAATGGTCCACAGAATGTCTCTGTATTATTTCCTGCAACTGCGTTGGATCTAGAATTAATCTCAACATTAAAAGGTTGATTTTTTTCTAAAAGCACACTATTTCTTAGTTGATCATTGCATTTCACATAAACTCTTCCTTTATTATGTTACTTTTCTGTTTTTATTTAGGCATGGAATTTCTTATCTCACTTGCCAGTGATAAATGTTGGCATAAGTGTCAAAGGCTCATGGGATGACTTAGTTGAAGGACATAATGAACTCTGTGTCTCAACTCTGACTGCAGACAAACGAGATGACAACAAATGGATCAAATTGCATGCTGACCAAGAGTATGTGCTTCAAGTCAGCTTGCAGAGAGTCCACTTTGGGTTCCACAAGGTATAGTGTTTGGTTTCCATTCTCAAATATTTCACACCAAATACCAGCATGCGCCACCACACATATCTGTTATATGACTAATGCGCCCGTGTCATTCATGAATCCTGCTTTCTCAACTGGTCTTAAGCAGCAAGAGTTAGTCTTTTGAAATTCGTGAGTTCTCCTCATGTGCCATTTTTCAGCCCCAGAAAATCTACCTTACATAAGAATATGTTGCCTAGAGTTCTATTCTCAAAGTATGGTATACGGACAGTCCAGCAGAATTTCCTGAAGGGCCTTTTAAAGTGCAGATTCCTTGGCCCCACTCCAGACTGGCTGAATCAGAACCTCAAGGGGGGGATCTCAAAATCTATACCTTCACTCAATACTCCAGATGATTTTTAAGGGCCTTAAAGCTTGAGCGGTACTGTAGCCCTAGAGGCACTTTGGTGTACAGGAACCGCATTGGGCTAGATATAGATGAGACTGAAGCTTTACCACTTAGCTCTGTGAATTTGAATAAGACATTAAGCTTTTCTGAGCCTCAGTTGCCATATCTGCCTGCGTCCTTCCTTATAATGCATAGAAGAGCTTTGTCAATGTTCATACAGGCCAAAAATGTACAGTATTTTTATTTTAGATTACTATGCTATTTTCTGTTGCCTCTGACACCAAAATTAATTATCTGGTCCTCTAAGAATATTAGTACACAGCATGTGGGCAGATTGGTTTTTAGTGCCATAATAATTAAAATAAGAAAGAATTAGTCTTCTTTATGGTCCAGTGGATTCAGGGCTTTCCCATATCTAGAATAAGCCCTCAGGGGTGAAGCTGTAGTTCATTAGTATTGCCCCTTCTGTTCTCACACACAAAATGATCAGTAACTTTCTATTCGTACAATATTCTTTCAGTATTGTACCTTCAAGTCTCACCTCATTTGATTTCTAATTCTAAAAAATCTGTCAGTGTAAGTATTAACTGATTGGCCTCTGGCATTTCAGAGACTTTAATATGAGCTTTTTTTTTTTCGATACACAGTCTCACTGTGTCACCCAGGCTTGGCTCACTGCAACCTCCACCTCCCAGATTCAAGCATTTCTCCTACTCCAGCCTCCCAAATAGCTGGGTTTTACAGGCATGTGCCACTACACCGAACTAATTTTTTGTATTTTTAGTAGAGATAGGGTTTCACCATGTTGACCAGGCTCATCTCGAACTCCTGATCTCAAATGATCCGCCTGCCTCTGCCTCCCAGAGTGCTGGGATTATAGGCATGAGCCACCACACCTGACCTTAATATGAGCTTTTGTTTGTGTGTTTGAGATGGAATTTCACTTATGTTACCCAGGCTGGAGTGCAAGGGTGCAACATCAGCTCCCTGCAACCTCCGCCTCCCGGTTCAAGCAATTCTCCTGCCTCAGCATCCCGAGTAACTGGAATTACAGGTGCCTGCCACCATACCTGGCTAATTTTTTGTATTATGTTGGCCAGGCTGGTCTCGAACTCCTGACTTCAGGTGATCCACCTGCCTTGGCCTCCCAAAATGTTGGGATTACAGGCGTGACCCACTGCACCTGGCAATATGAGCATTTTAGAGGACTTAATGTACTCCAACTTATTAAAAAAGTAATATAAACTAATACTATTAGTAATCATAAAAATAGCAATAATCATAAAGATAAAATCATGGGAGAAAACTATGATTTTTTTACCTTAATATTCTATGTATAACTTAGATTTAATCATGCCAGAAAATCTCTTAATTTTTGTTTCTGAATGCTGTAAAAATATATTACTCTCTGACCCCCTTTTGAAATAAGTGAAACATCTCCCTCTAGAATACTGAATGAAGTCTGAGAATATATCATTATTACTATATTTTATTATGCCATAAAGTCATTGTCTTAAAGAATCGTTAGAATAATCTTGCATTTTATAAAAATTGATCTAAAATAAAGACCTCAAGTGCGATCATTATGTTTATATCTAATTTGGATTGTGGTGATTAATATATTTTACAAATTACTTGACTTAAAATTGCCCATTTCTCAGAGAAGGGACTCTTTAATATTACCATATTAGAATATATGCTTATTTATGTGAGTTTTTTTTCTTGAAAGAGGGGGAAAGTATGTATTTGATATAGTACTCCTCATGTTGGGGTCCAGAGTCCAGTCTTGATTGGCTTTGTGTTTTTGTTTATTTGTTTGTTTGTTTTCTTAAGCATTCTTTTTTTGTGAATAAGGTTTTGGAAGATTTGGTTAACATGGTTATGTCTCAATTTGTTCATCTACCAATGTGGTATTAAAATTAATTGTAGGAATAGCATGAGAATTTGCTAATTGAATGTCAAGATCCAGAGTTTTTTATTCTAACTAGCCAAATATTCTGATACTTACAACCACAAACTAGTATCTATAACATGCTCTGAGAATCTTGAGATAAGTTAAATAATTGCATATCAAAGACACCAAACCAGAATGGAAGAAAATTTAAAACATCTCAGATACATATGGTGAACTATGTAGATGTATGGCTTTCAAGTAACACAACGTAGCCTTAACCACAACCAAGTGGTATAGAAAGTCTAGATATTTTTAATGTTGTATCTTTTTTTCTGGTTTATAGGGAAAGCCAGAGAGCTGTGCAGTTACTCCTCGGTTTCCCAAATCAAAAGATGAAGGATGGTTTTTGATATTAGGAGAAGTGGATAAGAGAGAACTTATTGCTTTGAAAAGAGTAGGATATATTCGAAATCATCATGTTGCTTCCCTTTCTTTTTATACCCCTGAAATACCTGGAAGGTAAGAAGAATCCTACTACCAAAGTTCTGAAAGAATTAAATATGATTGTGATTACAAATGTGGTTTTACATTTTTATTCTATTTTTATATTTTAGATATATTTACACATTATATTTCATGAGTGACTGCTACCTTGGCCTGGACCAGCAGTATGACATCTATCTCAACATTACACAAGCGAGCCTTTCTGCACAGGTCAACACTAAGGTCTCTGATGCCCTCACTGACCTGGCATTGAAGTAACCTGACCTGAACAATCCATTTGAAAGGAGTGGCTAAGAATTCTCATTGTTCAGTCATCTAGACAACATCGAATTACTTGATGTTTGCCTTGAAAGGATCAACTTCTAACCTCAGCCATCCAGGAAATTGACAGTGGCTGCAGTATTGACTCCAGTGACATAAAGTTAACCACAGTGGCCTTTTAACAAATGTTGCCTTTTATAATGTTATCTTCATGAGATTCTTGATATGTGAGATGAAAAAGCATGTAGAATAATCTTTTAATTTGTGTATATTTGAGATGATATTTAGGAGCTATCAGTCAAATTTTACATCTCACAATGTACTGTTTACATGAATATTGGCTTTTTCTTTTTTAAGGAAAACTGCATTGAGGTGTGACAAGTGTTAGGACTTGTCACAGATTTCTAACTCTGCCACATAAAATATAAATATAAACCTGTAAGGTGATACACAGTGTGTGTTGTTAGCAAAATTTATACTTTGATATGATTACATGTAGAAGTAGCTTCAAGAATTTCTTATACTCATAAATATTTTAATAATATGTGATGTAAAATTATATTATGGAGCCTAATGATGATAACAAAGAAAACAGAATATACTGATCTTAGAAAATGTAGATACGGTTAACTGGGAAATAAAATATAGAGTGACACTTCAAGACCAATTGACTCAATGTTTTTGTCTGCTTCCTTTCCATAACATCCCCTTACTCATCTGTTCTTTTCTTTCCCTTCTACTTCGAGGCTTTATTTCCATTATCTTTCTGACATATTTATTTACACGAGGAGAGAAGTATAATCTAATTCATGTTGTAACACTTACAGATCATATAGTACAATTATTTATCTTTATGCTGTCCTGGACAAATCTGAGACAGAAAATTTTGGACCCCTATGGGTCAAAGAAAATTTCTCTATGTGCAAACAAATTCCATCTTGAAAAATACTTTTTCAAGCTAAAAACTTGTTAAAATTCAATGTTTATATAATATGCATTCTAGAGGAATGAAATTCTACCTTTGTGAAATAATTTCAGTTTTCTTAGCCCTAAAATGAATTATTTTAAAACATTTTCCAATGTAACTGTTACAAGTAGTAGAATTTCAGTGTTTCTGGAATTGGAATGTATTGCTTGTATATATCCTTTTCCATGCTTAAATAAAAAAGAAGAAGAAATAAAAGTAGGTTGCAGGGGAACCAGGCATTCACTTCCCAAAATTAAATCTAAATAACTATTGCGAGCAAACCAAGTATAGTGAGAATGAGGACTCTAGTCTGAGAAATTTACTTCATATAAAAGTTCTCTCTGTTTTTTCTTTGGCAAAGTTTATTACCTAATTGAAATTTATATCTTAAACACTGTTTTAGTGGAATTAAAAGAAAATGAAGATTATATATAGATAACAATCACCAGTCCATACAGGAACCTGAGGGGTAACAATCTCACTGATTTCGTGTTTACCAACATCATTACTTTTTATTAGACAGCAAGCAGACTTGGGAGGTCTCCTTCACTGGACATATGACACAGGACATAGGAGCAATAAGAAAGTATTTCTGTTGTACCCATTAGAGAGAAGAGAAATAATGTGACAAATTTAAGTTAATCTTATTCCAGTGAGTGACCAACAGTATCTACAACTTTATCCACACTCATTACTCAACAAAAATTGTAGCGTTAAATGTGTCTTACAACAGGATATATGCCAACATAATCAGATTAGTACTACTGTTTACAGATCTGCAAGTCATTAACTTCTCATAACTTTTTTATTGGCCAAGAATTTTGTCAGTGTTTAAAATAATTCCAAATCCTGATTATTGAGAGAATGCATTTGTTCTAAAGTGTCTTGCGGGGTTTTGTTTTCGTGAAGAGAAATATTGTGATAAAATAAGGGCTGTGTTAAAAAGTGCTTTCTTAACTGATGTACCTCCAACCCACTTATCTCAGAACATGCACCTCTGGGCTGGCTATTATACTATACAACTCTGTTTTCATGGCAGGTCATTTCATATTTCTCTGGAGTTTATCAACTCAAAATAATTGAAGTTCCAGTCAAGGATTTGTTGTAGGCACTGTGTTTAGTATTCTGATACCCACACGAATCAGAAACACATCCTGCCTTCAAAAAGGGTAGCCTGGTGATAAAAAGATATTCATAATTATAATAAAAAAGTAATTGCACTAATACTAGTGATGGGGGAAATGCTATGGGAGTTCAGAGGTAAAATATTACTTAGAAAAATCATGAAGTGACATTTAGGCTGTTTTTAAGATGCTTAGAATTGGGAAGGCACAGACAAAAGAGGACATTCCAGGTCAGGTAGAACAGCATTAGCAAAATTTAGAGCTAGCCCAGCCTAGAGTGGCTAGGTCTGCATTCTCAGAGACGTGAAAGGGATGAATGGACAAGACGAAGGGGAAAGTCTGTGAAGTGACTATGAATTAGAGAGTGAAAGACCGTAACTCTTATGTGAATACAATGGAATTTCTTGGCAAGTCACCAGAGGTTAGGGTTTGGCTATGTAGGAGCTTTCTTTATGAAAATTAATCTGGCCTAGATGTAGAGATGATATGACCAAGCAAGGAAGTGTAGCAAGAAAACCAAGGAAACAACATTCAAAACCTAACTGCAGTAAGGAGTCAGGAAGGACCAGAGAAGGTTATGATGAAGAACATTCTGAGAGTGGAACAGACAACCAGTGCAGAGAGGAGACAACCAGGAGCCTGGCAGGACACGTGTCCATATCTGTGGTGGGTGATGGGTGCTACATACTGACAAGAGGTCAGGGAAGTGAGAACCAAGTCAAGGGTCCTGACTTTGAGAGCGGTGGATCATGAATGATTGTTAGGAGAGTAAGTTTAGCTAAATAGGAAGAGAGGAAGCTGAGATTTCAGGAGGTGAGGACCAGAGTGGGCAATAAGAAAGGAGAGGCAGTGAATGAAGAAAGTAATTCTACAGGTTTCGTTCAGCAAAGATCCAGTGTTATCACCTGCATTGAAGAAGGTGATGATAGAGCAGACAGGGATTGTTAAGAATCAGCTTGTTTCCTCTCAACATTCTCCCCTGCAACCACCATTCCTGAACACAAACAAATATATGTATTTGCCCTCATCCCCACCATTACCACCATCAAGCTGAAAACTAAAACTCCTCACACATTTCCCAAAATAACTTGGGTCGTCCTTAATCTTACTCAAGTCAGGGTGGATTCCAGTTCCCTTGCTAAGAGGCCTTCCTCTTTCTTGTTACATTTAGAAACAACTGGAATTCAACTATCATAAACAACCTTCACATCCCCATGACCCCAACACCAAAACACAGGAGACTTTAAGTGTGGGGATCCTTCAGTCCCAATAATAAGAAAATTTAAAGAGGGAACCTACCTAGTTCCTTGACGTGAATAAGGAGCCCTTCTCATACTTTAAAATTCCACTGCTAACTTTGATGGGAAGAGGATACAGCGGTGGGATATTCAGTCACCAAAAATCATCTGTCTTTTCTTCCCTTTACACATACAAACAACGCAGCGAAGTCCAAATATGCAAGATTGACCCGCTCCCTCAAATTTTGACTGCCCCTTCTCACGATTTAATCCAATAGCCTTAGAAAATTGCGTGTCACTTCCCAAGGACATGCTCCACACACATACCTCCAGTTGCTCAGGACCAAAACTTTGGGGTCATTACTGACTCTGCTTTTCTAATCGAATAGAAATTTAATTAGAAAACCTCAACCTACATCTAACCTGTCAGCAGACCTTTTCAGCTCTACCTTTGAAATCTATCTGAAATCCAGCCACCTTCCCCACTGCCACCCTATCCACTCCACCTCCTGGCTGGCCTCTCTGCTGCTACTCTTGCCCCTTTTCAGTCGTTACACAACAATTTGGTTTTGAAACATAGGTCTGGTCATGAGTTCACTCTGCTCAAAAGCTTCCAGTGCCTTTCCATCTCAAAAGCCAAAATCCTTACAGTACCCACAAGGTCCTGCACAGTGTTGCCTTCCCTCACTACCCTCTGGCCCTCCTGCTCGCTACACACCAACCACAGGAGTCACCTCCCTGCTTGTGGAACTTGCCATTTCTACTCCCTCACTTGGATGACTGTTGCCCCTAATCTCCTTATGTCTCACCATCTTATTTTAAATGGCAAGCCCACAAAACTTCCCTAACCCCCCCTCCTGTTTGGTTTTTCTTCATTGTTTTATCAACACTATTAAAATATGTGTTGGTTTATTATTAGTCTCCTCTGACTATGCTTCAGGAAAGCAGGGATTTTTGTCACTTCTGTTCACTACTACAAAGAAGGACCTATATTTCCTGGCATACAGTCGCTCAATAAATACTTTCTGAATGACTAAATGAACACAGAAGCACACGGGAATTCTAAACTATCCCCCCGCAACCACCACCACCGCCGCCACTGCCTCCATACACAGAGTTAACCACCTGTTCTTCCAAAGATTACAAGTACTGTCACACTCACCAAAAGCAAGGTACTAACTGATCGTCTTGTATCTTTTGTCAACAGAGCAAAGGTATATTTAAGTTAAGTGGTAGTTTTATGATGATGATTGTTATAACTTATGGAAAAGGAGAATGAGTTTTTGTGTAGTAATGGATCTTAGGGATTACAGATCTTTTAAAACTTCCGATAATCATAGAATCTTTCTCACCTGAAGTTTTGGCTCTCTGTCTTCTCTCCCCAGACCCTTTCCTTCCCTCCATCACTGCTGCTATTTACAGTGAAAAGACCCCCAAATAGGAACTCCATATAGTTAAGAATATACATTGATAATAATTTTGGGCCTTCTGTTTTTAGAAATAATCCAAAATGAGTAGGCAGAAATTATTTCATGAGCTAGCTTCTTAAAAGAAAAACCTGAATTAAGTTGCGCATCTTTCAATTGAGTATTACTGAATATAGAACTTGGCTTCAGAGATGTGTATTAAGCCCTTGGATTAACTTTCTTTTTCTGGCTTCAGAAATAGAAATTCTAAGTCTAAGCAACACAGGAGATAAAAACATTTTGAGTTTTGTAAGTTTTAGTTATATTATTTTCAGGTGTCAAAAGTGCTGAGAATGAATGTTGATTCCAGGATGTCCTGGAAGCCTGTTTTTTAAGCAGTAGAGGAACAGCTATCATGAGTTCTGGAAAGATTTAGCCCCACAATTTCCGCTTCAGTCCTTCCGCTTTTCATCAAGGAGCATTCTGTACAATTTCTGAAAAATAAATTTCAAATTTGAGGCCTTTAAATGAAGTTTCAGGGGTTCTATTTTGCTTGAATATTCTTCCCAAGACTTTGCATTCCAATTTGAGAAAGATCTTGTGGGGGTGCTACTCAGATATTAGATCCAGGCTGACCCAAGGTCAAGCTTTTGGCTAAAAAGACAGCCACATTTGAATGGATACTTAAATTTCTATTGTTATTCTTCGATTGCCCTATGATTTGGAGAATTTGTTTAAAATGCACCTGATTAAAGTTTCCTAATACTGTGGCTGTAAGTTGTTAACCATTCCATAGAGACTTCCTGAAGAACATGATGGACTGTAGATCACACCATGTTGGTTGAGCAGAATCACAACTTCTAATTAAAAGTTATTTGAATCCCCCAAACCCATGTTTCTTTACTTGTTACTTTTATTACTTGGGTGTCCTTTATTTTACTGGGACTTGCTAAGCCATGTAGGTGCCACTCCTGAACATTGAAAACAAGTATAGTCACCTTGAATGATCATACTTTTTGGTTCCAAGTTACACTGGAAGGAGTTTGTAATGATGAGGATTGCAGAGTTGATCTAAGATGAATTTCATGTGTGAGCTTTCATCCCAAGTGTGGCTGGCTGTTGGCCTCAGAGAACTGTACTTTCCAGGATGTAGAGGATTGTTGTAGCTGGTTTTGGAACTACCTGCAGCTGATGGTTCATTTTTCCAAAAGGCCTAGAGGGTGCCAAATGTTATTCCTTTGAGGGATGAATGGAGATCCTGAAATAACCAAATAATTCCTGAGAATTAGACAACTAATAATGCTGAATAATACTGACTACCATAAAAAACAAAACCGCTTTTCTTATGATGACATTAACTGCAATCAAGAGATTCTAAAAATGTTCTTTATGTCAACACACCAGGATTGGTGCATATTCTCCAAAGTTCACCTAAAAGTTTATTCACCTAAAATGACTCAATTTATTTGAATGTATAAGTTCTAGGTTTGTGATTGCTTTTTAGTGAAATTACATGCGTGGATTATTTTTTTTTTTTAAATGTCACCAGAGTGGATCACCAAAAATATTAAGTACGTTTAAATTACAGAAGAGAAAGTTTGGATTGAAGTAAGAGGAAAAAAATACAAAATCTTCACAACACAATTTTAAAATAATGAACAAGCAAGCTACCAATGGATATCTTTATTTATCAAACATGATCTGCCCCAGCATAGCTATCTCTTTCCACTGGGCTCCTGGACACACTGGAAGCCCATCCTTGAATACTTCTTTAAATGTCTGAAATTGATATTGCATCAAAATGTCTAGTAGTAATTTTAACAAAGAATGCCAGCAACTTCAAATGAGCTTTTGAATAAGCTCAAGTACATACAAAAGTGGCCTAATTACAGGCTGTCTACCAGGAATGTGTGTCTCTACCTGTGTTACTTTAACTGG
The DNA here is from genome assembly GCF_002776525.5 of Piliocolobus tephrosceles. Lineage (NCBI taxonomy): Eukaryota > Metazoa > Chordata > Mammalia > Primates > Cercopithecidae > Piliocolobus > Piliocolobus tephrosceles. The sequence goes on from NC_045438.1 coordinate 71,839,576, forward strand.
GAATTATTATCAGGAAGTATATTTGTCTATCAGAACACAATTTCACCAGGGATCTGGGAGGAATAAGTTTTGTTTTTAAGCTAGGTTTGCTGTATCAAGAGAAGCAGTTTAGGGTTTTGGCTTTTTTTTCTTTTTCTTTCTTTCTTTCTTAATTTTTTTTTTTTTTTCTTTTTTTCTTTTTTGAGACAGAGTCTTGCTCTGTTGCCCAGGCTGGAATCATGCAGTGGCGCAGTCACAGTTAACTGCAGCCTCAACCTCCCACTCAACCAATCCTCCCACCTCAGACTCCTGAGTAACTGGGACCACAGGCACACCCCACCATGCCTGGCTGGCTAGTTTTTTTTTTTTTCTTTTTAATGACGTTCTGAAATGCTACCTCACCATGTGCTATATTTGGTGATCTGGCCACATTTTGTAAGATTTAGGACAATGTATCTGATCAACTTTCTTCTGTTCCCATTTCCTCGCCTCCAAAAACAGCAGTAACACCTGCCCAGGCTTCTCCCAGAGTCATTGGCTCCATCATGATAAGAAGGGCAGTGAACATCATTGCTATACACACGGCACCTAGCACACAGGAGGTGTTCAATCAATTTTGTTGAATGAATCATTTATGTGAAAATGCTTAGAAAATGATAAAGAACTATAAAGAGTAACTGTAATGGAAATCGAAGTCTAAGATGATCAATAGCAAACAAACTCATCCTCAGGATTGATTTTATGTGTCAATGGGGCGATAAGCTAAGAGCCCCACCTCACCATCTCTACCCCCACCCCAAACAGAAAAATCATTGTGCCCAGAGAGAGATTTGTGCTCCATTCCTTTTTTGCTACAGGATTCCCACCTGTCAAAATGCAAAATATATGTACACTCAGGTGTAGCTCGGCACTCACATGGGAATGTGAATTACTTCTGAGAACACTTTCTGGGAACATGTTGGAGGGACAGTAAAGGGCACCTAGGTATCCAAACAGTGGAGGTGAAATCTGACTGCTTTATTACTTCCCCTCTGGGTTCTGAGTACAAACTTTAGAATCTTGCTAAGGGCCATTTTTTATATCCAAATAATCAGAAATGGATCACTCTGGAAACAGAACAACTTTTGAGAGCAAGAGTGGAGGCAACTCACATTCTCACTGAATGTTTGGATCATAAGGTATGCTGCACCCAGAGTGAAATGAAAATTTTAAGCCAATTCTGTAATGTTCTTTAAAAGCATTAATGTACTTTCCTTAACATTGCAAGCAATATCCATTCTGTCCAATCTTCCTGGCAGTCATGTTGCTCTCATGCTTGTGTAAGCATGAAAATCAATTTAAATATATTCAGTAAAAACCTAAACCCTTCCCTTGTAAAAGTAAATATCTGATTTTTCTTTCAGAAGCAACCATTTTTACAGTATTTATTCAACTTCTGAAGCCTAATTCTATCCAAAAAATCAGGAGAAAAAAATCATGCTACTGGCTTCTAATATAGGGCTATTGTTACCAGAAACAGAGAATAATATAGACATCTTAGTAAAACCTCAATCTTATTTCCTGAGCCTTTAGAAAAATGCATTCCTCTAAAAACACATTACCCTACAAGTGGCCTTTGGAGAAACTGAAACATTGAAGAAATCCTTGGATTGCAGCAAAGAACATTCTCCATGGACAATTCTAATCAATTATAGAAACATAACTGTACCCAGATCATGTAATACACCACAGTGATGATCCTGGCTTCTGTCCATCTTATAAAATGCTACAACTCATAACATCAGACCCACTGCTGTTTACAGCAATCCAACCCACAAAGATTTACTCTCAATTGATTGTTACTTTTCATGCTGAAAATGATTGTACATCTGCATCTTCTATTTCAGTTTTGTCATTTTGTTATCTTTGCCCACTGTGTTAATTATTTTTTGATGCTTCATCTCATCCCCAAACAATATATTTGAAACACTCATGAGGATGCATTGCATAAATATTGAATGTGTTAAAGACAGAGTCTGAGGTAATTCAGAATGAATTTAAGTAAATTGATTGGAATAAGCTTTTATTTAGGAAATCTTCTAGGGACAATCCTGACATATTTAAAATAACTAACTGTTCACAGAGATGCAATCTGCAGGTGCATTTCAATGAATCCTTGAATCAGCAATCAGAACAGAAATGCTTGATTTTAAGTTGTCAGAAAACAGCTAAAAAGGGAAGCAGAAAGACATTACCAATTACAATAAAAAACCTGGAAAAAGTTCTTCGGAACAAAAATGTTTTTTAAAAAAATCAGATAAATATAACGTAACAATGAGTTGCTTAATCCTGAGTTCCAATTTGATTGCACTGTGGTCTGAGATACTGCTATGATTTCTGTTCTTTTGCATTTACTGAGGATTGTTTTACTTCCAATTATGTGGTTGATTTTAGAATAAGTGCAAAGTGGTGCTGAGAAGAATGTATATTCTGTTGATTTGGGGTGGAGAGTTCTGTAGATGTCTATTAGGTCTGCTTGGTCCAGAGCTGAGTTCAAGTCCTGAATATCCTTGTTAATTTTCTGTCTCCTTGATCTGTCTAATATTGACAGTGGGGTGTTAAAGTCTCCCACTATTACTGTGTGGGAGTCTAAGTCTCTTTGTAAGACTCTAAGAACTTGCTTTATTCATCTAGGTACTCCTGTATTGGGTGCATATATATTTAGAATAGTTAGCTCTTCTTGTTGCATTGATCCCTTTACCATTATGTAATGCATTTCTTTGTCTTTTTTTATCTTTGTTGGTTTAAAGTCCGTTTTATCATAAACTAGGATTGCAACCCCTGCTTTTTTTTTTTTTTTTTTTTTTCTTCCCATTTGCTTGGTAAATCTTCCTCCATCCCTTTATTTTGAGCCTATGTGTGTCTTTGCATGTGAGATAGGTCTCCTGAATACAGCACACCAATGAGTCTTAACTGTCTATCCAATTTGCCAGTCTGTGTCTTTTAATCGGGACATTTAGCCCACTTACATTTAAGGTTAATATTGTTATATGTGAATTTGATCCTGTCATTATGATGTTAACTGGTTGTTTTGCCAGTTAGTTGATGCAGTTTCTTCATATTGTTGACGATCTTTACAATTTGGTATGTGTTTGTAGTGGCTGGTACCAGTTTTTCCTTTCTATATTTAGTGCTTTCTTCAGGAGCTCTTGTAAGGCATGCCTGATGGTGACAAAATCTGTCAGCATTTACTTGTCTGTAAAGGTTTTTATTTCTTCTTTGCTTATGAAGCTTCATTTGACTGGATATAAAATTCTGGGTTGAAAATTCTTTTCTTTAAGAATGTTGAATATTGACCCCCAGTCTCCTCTGGCTTGTAGGGTTTCTGCAGAAAGATCCACTGTTAGTCTGATGGGCTTCCCTTTGTGGGTAACATGACCTTTTTCTCTGGCTGCCCTTAACATGTTTTCCTTCATTTCAACCTTGGTGAATCTAACAATTATATGTCTTGGGGTTGCTCTTCTCGAGGAATTTCTCTGTGGTGTTCTCTGTATTTCCCGAATCTGAATGTTGGCCTGTCTTGCTATCGGGGAAGTTCTCCTGAGTAATAGCCTGAAGAGTGTTTTCCAACTTGATTCTATTCTTCCTGTCACTTTCAGGTACACCAATAAACGTAGGTTTGGTTTTTTCACATAGTCCCACACCATGCTCAAGGAAATAAGAGAGGACACAAACAAATGGAAGAATACTCCATGGTTATGGATAGGAAGAATCAATATTGTGAAAATGGCCATACTGGCCAAAGTAATTTATAGATTCAGTGCTATCCCCATCAAGCTACCACTGACTTTCTTCACAGAATGAGAAAAAACTACTTTAAATTTCATATGAAACCAAAAAAGAGCCTGTTTAGCCAAGACAATCCTAAGCAAAAAGAACAAAGCTGGAGGCATCACATTGCCTGACTTCAAACTATACTACAAGGCTATAGTAACCAAAACAGCATGGTACTGGCACCAAAACAGAGATATAGACCAATGGAACAGAACAGAGACCTCAGAAATAACACCATATGTCTACAACCATCTGATCTTTGGCAAACCTGACAAAAATAAGCAGTGGGGAAAGGATTCCCTATGTAATAAATAGTGCTGGGAAAACTGACTAGACATATGCAGAAAACTGAAACTGGACCTCTTCCTAGCACCTTATAAAAAAATTAACTCAAGATGGATTAAAGACATAAACATAAGACCTAAAACCATTAAAACCCTAGAAGAAAATCTAGGCAATACCATTCAGGACAGAGTCATGGGCAAAGACTTTATGACTAAAACACCAAAAGCAATGGCAACAAAAGCTAAAATTGACAAATGGGATCTAATTAAACTAAAGAGCTTCTGCACAGCAAAAGAAACTATCATCAGAGTGAACAGGCAACCTACAGAATGAGAGAAAGTTTTTGCGATCTATCCATCTGACAAAGGGCTAATATACAGAATATACCAAGAACTTAAACAAATTTACAAGAAAAAAACATACAATCCCATCCAAAAGTGGGCAAAAAATATGAACAGACACTTCTCAAAAGAAGACATTTATGCAGCCAGCAAACATATGGAAAAAACCCGTCATCACTGGTCATTAGAAAAACGGAAATCAAAACCACAATGAGATACCTTCTCATGCCAGTTAGAATGGTGATCATTAAAAAGTCCGGAAACAACAGATGCTGGAGAGGCTGTGGAGAAATAGGAACACTTTTACACTGTTGGTGGGAGTGTAAATTAGTTCAACCATTGTGGAAGACAGTGTGGAGATTCCTCAAGGATCTAGAACCAGAAATACCATTTGACCCAGCAATCCCATTACTGGGTATATACCCAAAGGATTATAAATCATTCTAATGTAAAGACACATGCACACGTATGTTTATTGCAGCACTGTTAACAATAGCAAAGACTTGGAACCACACCAAATGCCCATCAATGAAAGGTTGGATAAAAAAATGTGACATATGCACCATGGAATACTATGCAGCCATTAAAAAGGATGAGTTCTTGTCCTTTGCAGTGACATGGATGAAGCTGGAAACTGTCACTCTCAGCAAACTAACACAGGAACAGAAAACCAAACACTGCATGTTCTCACTCCTAAGTGGGAGGTGAACAATGAGAATACATGGACACAGGGAGGGGAACATCACACACCACGGCCTGTTAGGGGGTGGGGAGTTAGGGGGTGGGGAGCTAGGAGGAATAGCATTAAGAGAAATACTTAATGTAGATGATGGATTGATGGGTGCAGCAAACCACCATGGCACGTGTACAGACAAACCTATGTAACAAACCTGCACGTTCTGCACATGTATCCCAGAACTTAAAGTATTAAAAAAACTGAGGAAATGTTAAAATGGAAAAAAGGGATATATAAAGTACACCAAAACTGTAATTATATACATATTTTATAGATTCAGTAGGTGGACAGAAAAATAATCTACCCTGCTGAACAGAGGAAGAAAAGTGGCAACTATAATTAAAAGTCAAATATCTTTGATTGGATTTGAAATTATTTCTTGGCTATGACACCAAAGGCACAGGCAATAAATGAAAAAAGAGACACTCGGACTTCAAGAAAATTGAAAATTTGTGTGCATCAAAAGACACTATTAAAAGAGTAGAAAGGTACCCCATAGGATGGGAGAGAATATTTACAAATCATATATCTGATAAGAGATAATATCCAGAACACTCCTAAAACTCAACAGTAAAATAACCTGATTCCCAAATTGACAAAAGTCTTAAATAGACCTATTTCCAAAGAAGTTATACAAATGGCCAACAAACATGTGACAAGATGCTTAACACCACTAATCATTTGAGAAATGTGAATCAAAACCACAATGAGATACCACTTCACACTTCGAAGATGGCTAACCACAAAATAATAAAATAAACAAACAAAAAATAACCAGTGTTGGTGAGAATTTGTGGAGAAATTGGAACCCTTGTCCACTGTTAGCAGGAACGTAAAATGTACAACCACTGTGGAAAACAGTATGACAGTTCCTCAAGAAAATAAAAATAAGATTACTATAAGATCCAGCAATTCTGGAAAAATTGAAAGCAGGGTCTTGAAGAGATATTTGTATACCCATTATCATGGCGGCATTGTTCACAATAGCTAAACCTTAGAAGCAACCCAAGTGTCTGTCAAAGGATGAATGAATAAGCAAATGTGGTATATACAGAAACCAAAATATTATTCTGCCACATGATATGATGTGGATGCACCTTGAGGATATTATGCTAAAAGAAATAAGCCAGTCACAAGAAGAAAAATATGCTTTGATTCCACTGATACAAATTACCTCATACACATGAGTAGTCAAATTCACAGAGACAGAAAGTAAAATGGTGGTGCCAGGGCCTGGGAGGAAGGAAAATAAGGAGTTATTGTCTAAAGGGTAAAGAGTTTCAGTTTTTCAAGGTAAAAAGAGTTCAGGAAATGGTGGTGATAGTTGCACAGGAATATAAAGACAATACCACCTGTATATTTTTAAATGGTTAAAATGGTAAATTTTATGTTTTATGTATTTTTTACCTTAACACAAAATGTGCACTAAAAAAAAAGTCAACTGCTTTGAATCAAAGATGATAAAGTACAAGAAAAACAAATGGCACCTGATATGGTTTGGCTGTGTGTCCCCACCCAAATCTCATCTCAGATTGTAATCCCCATGTGTGGAAGTGTGGAAGGAGGGACCTACAATCCCCACATGTCAAGGGAGGGAGGTGATTGGATCATGAAGGCAGTTTCCCCCATGCTGTTCTCATGAGAGTGAGTTCTCACGAGATCTGATGGTTTTATAAGCATCTGGCATTGCCTTTGCTTGCACTTCTCTCTCCTGCCACCATGTGAAGAAAGTCCTTGCTTCCCCTTCACCTTCTGCCATGATTGTTTTTTGAGGCCTCCCCAGTCATGTGGAACTGGGAGTCAATTAAGTTTCTTTCCTTTATAAGTTACCCAGTCTTGTGTATGTCTTTATAGCAGTGTGAGAACAGACTAATACATCACCTGCAGGTTTATTTAAAAGTTCAGGACAATACACTATGGAGTCAGAGTTCTATATAAGCAAAAGCAAACTTTCTAAACAGAAAGCTTACCAGATCATTTCACCAGCTTATCCCATTGAAACCATACGTCAATAACCTATTAAATGCTGGATCTGGAAATCATTGTTTCTAGATATTTTATTAAATGGGGCGGAGCAACTAATTTTCATTCGTGCATCCTTTGGTACTCCTTTTTTGCCAGAACCCACACCCGCAAATTGGGTGAGAGTCAGGTCTTCTCATAGTGTGAGGGTGAATTAGCATCCCTGACACTCAGCCTAAGAGAATGCTAAAATGTTATTGGTTGGTTGAGTAGTAATCACTTCGTGACACCCAAGCCTCCAGTAAAGTGAAACCCAAGCAAAACTGGCAACCAAAGAACCAAGTCTCCTTTCTCCCTCATTTCCAACATCTGTTTGCCAAATACTTGAACCCAACCTTTCAAGTCCAAAGGAAATAGCATAAAAGAGTTTTAATTATTTGTAATTTGCTCATTATTTTTTATGATGAAATATTTCAAACCTTTCTAAAATGAGAAATTAACAAATGGACATCCCTCTATTGTCTCCCAAATTTATTAAATTATAATATTTTCCACACTTACTTTTTAAAAGAGAAATAAAACATTAGATGTATAGTTGGTGTCCTGATATACCCTTTTCCAATGCTGTTCTCGTCTTCCATTCCAGAGCTAGTCCTTATTCTGAATTATTATCTTTTGTGTCCATATTTTAAACTATTACTGGTATTACCACATAATTTTGTTCCATGTTTTTATACTATTCTCACATACTGTATATCCAAAAGTAATACACAGCAGTTGTGGTGGGCAGCCTCCAAGATGGCGCCCATTGATCTATGCCTCCTTGTGCTCGCACCTGTGGGCAGTCCCTGCCCCTTGAGTGTGTGCTGGACTTAAGAGATTCACCTCTAATGACTAGAATACACAATGGGATATCACTTCCAAATATAGGTGATAAGAAGACTAATTTCCATTTGGGTACTCTCTTACTCTCTCTTGGTTGATCACTTACGAGAGAAGCCAGCTGCTATGTCCCACTTTGTCACGGGGCAGCCCTGGGGAAAGACCCACATAAGCATACGTGGAAGTAGATCTACTGAGGCCTGCAAATAGCCATGAAAGATAGCCTGGAAGCAGCCTCATGAGAGATCCTGAGCTGGAAGGAACCAGCTCAACCATTCCTGGAGCCTTGACCCACAGAAACTATGATGAAGTAAATATGTATTCTTTTAGGCTGATACATTTGGAAGTATTTTGTTGCACTGCAATAGATAACTAATACGGCAGAGTCTAGCATGTTTGTAAACTTTTTTCACTTAATATGGTTGTTGAGATTTATCAATGTTGATACATGCAGCTGTAGTTTAATTACCTGTATGAATATATCATAGTTTATTCACTCATTTTTAAGTTGATGAGCTTTTATATTTGTTTCCAATATATGCTACTACAAGTAAAATTCCTGCAACAAATATTTTTTCTCATTTCTCATCTAATCATTTTTAATTTCATAAAAATCACAAAGCCAACTAATACTCAAGTTCAGATTCTTCAGTAATCAAAATAAATTAGACACGAGGAATTTATGATTTGTCTACACTAGCATGACATGTTTACATTTTTAAGGCAATATTTAATCTACCAAGGTAAAGCCCTGGGTTTCTCCACAAAAAACAATCTAAGCAGGTGATATTGGAATTGTAGAATAAAGGTGGCCATTGAAGCATATTCCAATCCAAAGCTGAGGCACACAGGTAGCAGTTTCTCATAATTAGCCCTGATTTGAAAAAATTTGACCTAGTTAGCATGCTTTTCCTTCTCTGTTATTCTAAGCTGAGATGTACTGCAGAATTTCCCAACAGATGTTTCTTCTGTGACTCAGTAGGAGACTTCTCACAGGTGCATTCTCTAGTAGCCACATGAAGAAAAGTCAAGATGCAGAGCTCCTCCTCACACTGCCCTTCTGAGCCAGGAAATGGCCAGCCCTGCCCCTGCGGCTATACGCTGGGGCTCCTGAGATGCCTGTTACTCTCTTTGGACTACAATGGTGAAGCTGAAGTTGTAAACCTCCTAAGAAGTGGGAACATGCCCTGTCATGATCTCTCCTGGCAAAACAGGACTGGTTAAAATGTCATCATGAATTAACAAGCGTGCCTGCATGCTTCATGATGTGACAAAGGTCTTAAAAGATTCTCTTCTATTTTTGATTTACAGACTTTTGAAGCTGACATTAAAAATTATTCGTCCCATAAAGTGTATTTGGTAAAATGGTATCACTTTAGCAGGCTCAGTTATTTGTTATCAAATGTATTTCTTTATGTTTTTATATTTCCTATCACATATTGATAGGAAAAGAGAAACTAGCAAATGATGACCTCCCAGTTTTAGCTATAGCCATAGAAGCGAAGCACCCCCAACACCACTACCACCCCCGTTGAAACATAAAAGTGCTGAATAAAGAAAAGACAGCTTTGATGAGAGATGCAAATACAGTAACACCCCCACGATGAACAGCCTTGAATGACTGTCATTTTGATGCAACCCGAATGGGTGATCTATTTAAAGGGATGTCAGGCTTGTCAAAGCACCTCAGTAACCATTTCACCACAACCTAAGATTTATTCAAGAAAAATCAAAAAGATCACGTATAACATTCCTTCCTTATTTGAATCATTTTTAGAAGCAATCCATATCTCTCTCAGAATATATACCACAATTCACGTGCATCAATAAAAGAAATACATACTAAGCAAAACCTGCAACCAAAAGTGTGTTATCCAGATGCTTCTGAACAGAAGAGGCAACAAAGATAGGCCATAGGCAGTCTCCCCTGGCCCTTTGGTCCTGCGCAGCTTCCACCTCGGTCTTGCTCACTGTGGCCTACCCCCGAGCCTGCCCCCACAGCAGAGCCTCTCTCAGGGCACGAGTTTACTTTGTCTCTTCACCTGCATAGCACACAGCCTTGTGTATCAGAAGTGTTTGAAAGATGACCGTGGAACAAGTACAGATTTAAACTTACAGGCTTAAGGATTAAAAGAGACAACCAACTGACAGAGGAAAATGAACTTAAAAGTTTTCTTGAGCACCCATTATGCTCATTGTCCCATCTTCTTTTAAAAGGATCAGTTGAGGTGTCTCCGGCGAAGGTCAACAGAACAAAATGAGGTTACCGAATATCCTTCCTGCTTGCAGGTCATTAGGCAGACAAATGCCTTCCTGCGGCGGGAAAGCTGATATGAAAGAGAGCAAAGTAAGCACAGAATCTAGGAAATTAAAGGTATTTTTCAGGCAATGCGTTCAGCGGTAAAACCCAGTCCCTGACGTCCAACAGACCCTGCTGGAGAATATTTTACAGCCTCTGCCCCAGACTGCTATTCATTTAACAACACATTCGTTACCAAATGTGCATTGTCTAAAGAACTCAATGCTCTCCACAGAATAATTCTGGAAGGCTATCAGAGGAATGTATGAGTGGTGGCTTCTGAGGAAGGGACTGCAGGGTGAGACTTCATGTTTAATGTTTTGCACCATTTGATTTTTTTTTTTTTTTTACCTTATGCTTACAGTTTTTTACATTAAAAATAGTTGTTTGAAAACGTTTGATTAAAAAAAAAACCAAACACTCAAAATCACAATATGCCTCAAACAAACATAACAAAACCAAAAGCTAGCACTTAGTGTTTTCTTTACAAGCTGCTTCACTAGCTGTGCATCTGAGAGGTCCATGGAGAGTTAAGGAGAAAGCTTTAATTTCGTGCTGAGGACAGCTTTGGGGGAAAGGGGGTTATTTCTTGTTCACGCATGTGAAAACACCCTCCTCAGAGGAGACACAGGTTCTCTGAAGGGTTTGCAGGGTATAGAGACGTCACAGTTGTGCCCAAAGCCCTCAAATCTTCTATGACTTTAACCTGAGCAGATGGTCACCAGAGCTGACTCCCTATTAAAGGACGATTAAAACAAAGTCAGCTTCAGTATCATGCTTTAGGGAGAAAAACTGAATATTTCTGGGAAAGGGGTTTTATTTTTGTGCGTTTTCTACTTAAAAAAAACTCGGCCAGGTGTGGTGGCTCACACCTGTAATCTCAGCACTTTGGGAGACCGAGGCAGGCGGATCACGAGCTCAGGAGTTTGAGACCAGCCTGGCCAACATAGGGAAACCCCATCTCTACTAAAAATACGAAAAATTAGCTGGGCATGGTGGTGGGTGCCTGTAATCCCAGCTACTCAGGAGACTGAGGCAAGAGAATCACTTGAACCCAGGAGGCAGAGGTTTCAGTGAGCCGAGATTGCACCACTGCACTCCAGCCCAGGTGACAGTGCGAGTCTCCGTCTCAAAAAGAAAAAAAAGAAAAAAATCAAGGTGATTCCTCTCCTTTCACCCCTGTTCTGGATTGAATTGTGTTCCACCCAAATATATGTTGAAGTTCTAATTCCCAGGACCTCAGAATGTGACCTTATTCGGAAATGGGGTCTTTACAGTGCCTTCCACAGTTACAAAGGGGTCATTAGGATGGACCTTAATCCAGCATGACTGCTGTCCTTATCAAAAGGGGAGGTGTGGACAGACACACATAGAAGGCAGATGATGTGAAGAGACACAGAGAAGATGCCACTGGAACAAGAAGGCAGAGATTGGAGTTATGCTGCCATGAGTCAAGGAGCATGTGGGGCTACAAGAAGCCAGAAAGAACAACCCCCTTAGTACCGTCAGTAGCACACCATCAAGGAGAGACACACTATTTCCAATCACCTCCAATTAAGAACCAAGGCCCAGAATCTCAGCAGTCTTGTGGTGCACTGGAAAATAAGTATACAACAAGGAGAAACTAGGGCATCTAGTGTGTTTCTAGCACTTCTGCAGCAATTGTTCCTCCCCACTCAGAGGCCACATGAGATAAAAGAGCCCAGAACAGTTAATGAGTCCCCAGGAATGGCATCAGACGTAGGTTATACATCTGTCTGGGGTATTTTTACTCCCATTATCTCTCACGTGTCTACATGTACATCTGCATTGATTTCATTTGGTCATAAGTTCCTTTGGGGCTGTAACCTCTGCCTCAGACAGTGCCATTCAGTGTCCTCTGGGAACTGAATAAATGATTGCTGAATTGAAACTCCAAAACAATTGAGACTAAACAAATGGGTAGATGTGAAAACATTCCCTGAGATAAGTAAGTGGCTTCATTCCTCACTTCTCTAAAACCAAAAGAACATGTTTAAAGGATTAATGATTTTGAAGACATAAAAAAGAAAAGTAGAAATAAAAGTCCTATTTTTCTAATTAAAAAAAATTCTCTTGATCATCTACAAATTATAGGACTACATATATTAGCATGCTATTTCATTAACAAATTACTGCCAATTCTCCACAGTGAAGGAATAAAGAAAAAGTTCACCTAATAAAAGAGGTTAGCTCCTAATTAGGATCAGGCTACAGAATTTGCCGGGTGTAATTTTCCACTGCGAATTGTTCTCGGGTTGACCTTGGCTGGTATTAAGGACATGGGTTTGAAAACACATCTTTCTTTTGCCAGCACGTCCCCATAAAGCACCAGTACCTTCCACAGACCATTACTGAGTCTGTCTCCTCCCTTAGTACCCCACTCCCCATCACCCTGCACTGCCTCTAGCTTTTAGGAATCTTCTTGAAGAGGAATTAACTTGCACTGAGACCCACGGGGTAGCAGAAAAGGCACAAGACTTGGAGTCAGACAGGCCTGGTGGTTCTGCAATACCTGTGTGACTTGGCCCTCTGACTCTCAGTTCCCAGTGGTATAATGAAATCATAACACCTACTTTCACGGGGGTTAAACATGAGGGTGGTTTATAATGGTATGAAGCAACTGCTCACACATGTTACTTCCTTTCTGTTTCGAGTCCTGTCATCAGCTCTGGCGTTCCTCTCCATTCTGCCCTAGATACCCAGGGAAGCTATGTACATCTCCTAAGAATGTGCAACTAACATACGGTAAGGGCAAAGATTGAAAACGTTGACCCCCAAAGTGTCCAATTTGGCTCCACTGTCCACCCCATACTCTCACCTTGAAAACTGACTGCACTAAGCACACTGTCTTATCTACATCTGCCATCCTTTGGGGCTCAAGCAAGTGAGTTTGGAGGGGAGGATGGGGCAGCAAGGCAGTCCTGCGCAAGGACACTGTCCCTGCTTGGAACCCCAACGCCCTGGCGGTGCTGACACAAAGAATCTCCCTGCTTACCCTGCTACCTCTACCCCACTGGATTCTAAGTAGATTGTGTGAATCCCTTGAAGATGTTATTTACTTATTTGCAGGAAATCATCACCACCTGTCTTCCTATTCCATCCCAGTTGGTTCTCCCAAATGCCCCGTGAGGTCCCAGGTGTGAATGATCTGTGTGGTTATTTCACAACGAGGCAAGGGTCAGAGCTTTATACAATCACTTCATCCATATCAATTGCCTCACCATGTGAATAGAAAACCCATGGAAAAATTCTGTAAATGCACACCAAGCAACCGAGCTTCGTAAGTCAGCACTTTGGAAAACTTTGGGGCTCTGAAAATTTTCCAGTGGTTCCAGAGACATCAATGTGACTTTCAGAGACAGGACAATGGTGTGGAAGTTTGGGAGGAATGAAGGAACAAGGATTTAGAGCTGAGGCCAATTCTGCTCCCACATTACTGCCATTGATAGGTATCTGGGAGATTCTTACAGAACTTCAGACTTCCCTCGATTCCTTTTAGGGCTTGTTATCTCTGTTTGTCCCAAGTGGGCCCTACTTTCTCAGCTTAGGGACTATCATCAAGAAAGTTATTTCAAGGAAACAAAATCAGTTAAAATTTCTAAAATTGAGAAGTCAAAGATTGTAACAGGCTGTGGAAGACAGAGAGTAAAGAGAGTGAAAAGTAAGTATAGGGAGATAATTTTTCTTGGCCAACACTTACAGATTTAGCAGGTGATATAAGTTATTTTCATGAAGATGAAGAACCTGAAAGCAAAATTCTTAACATGCCAGTATGTTTTAAAGGGGGAAGGAAAAAGATTTCTTTTTCTCTTATATTTCAAAAGGAATTGTACAAATTTCAACAAACTTCCTTTAGTTAAAAAGACTTTCCTGAATTTGGTTATATAGATACTTAAATTTACAAGGGATAATTATAATACAATCTGACTTTTAGCAAATCCCCAAAATTGTATTCAAATTATTCTTATTTCCCCAATGTAATCATCTCCAAAGCAATTATTGCCACAAGTTTTTAAAAAACTCCCTTTCAGAATTATTTTCAGAACCTGAGGGATATTTCTCCTCAGTAGTGGTAAACATTTGTTCTTTGAAAGAAAATTTAATTTTTGGAAATGGCCCAAAACCAATGTGATCAATTTAGGTAAAAACAGCTTTGGTCAAATAAGATGAGACTGAGATTCTATAGTCATTGATTTCAAAACCAGTTCCCAAAGAGAAGTTTGAAAGTGTATTTTGCACAATGGTAGCCTTGTTAAAATAGGTGTTTTCTTTCCCAAGATAATGGTGTTCACTTAGCTTTATGAAAAGCTTCCTTTGTCTTTTTGCGCCTAAACCTCAGTATTCCGTTTTTGCTAGCTGCTTTTCAAAAACTTGTAATTAGACACTTATGACTTCATGATACTACTTCTGCTTTCACCTGGGATCAGTAATTTTTTTCATTTCTAGTGTGGACAATTAGTTCTCTTAGAACTCCCAGAACTAATTAGCTAGTAGAAAGGCCACTGTGGATTTGCTGGACAGCTTTATTCTTTAGTTTACAGTATTTTCTGGCATTCGTAAGCTGTTAAGATTAGCGCTAAGTTGTAGCTTTACCATGTTTCTGACTCCAATAACATGTAGAGGTTAGATGGGCCTCCTTTCTTCTCTAATTTAGGAGCTCATTAAGAGACTTTTACTTACTTCAGAAGTGCACAACCATCAAGGTTATCAAGTGCTAATCTCTGCCATGTCATCACAAGAGACAAGGAACAAAATTTTTCTACACCCACAGCGTTTATGCACGCTTTTTGGCTCAGTTCCTGTGGCAATTTCTCTATATTCTGGGGAAAGATCTATGTTGGTACCTATGGGAAGAAAAGGGATAAAGTTATTTAGAAATGATGTTCTCTCTGGACTCCTTTGGAGCATCTGTGCACCTCCCCGTGGTCCAAGCCTGCCCTTTAAATTCAATTGAATAGAACGTACATGGGCATCTTCCCTGCTCCATGCTAAGGCCACAGCAGGCTGAGATGGGATCCTAGCTGAGTGTTTGGGAACACAGTGGAGTTACCCAGGCTACCAGGGGTGCCTGTTCCACAGAGGTCAGCTGTCATGAGCCCGTCTGAAATTGGCATCAGGCTAAACCAGGGTGTGTGTTCCCTTGGGCCATAACGGAGGAGCACACTCAGAGGAGGAGCCTCAGGCATCTTAGAAAACTCCATTAAGACGCACAGGGAACAGCCTGCACAGAGTCTTTTGGATGGCAGCTCCTAAGGGTGAGTGTTCCACCTACTGACCCAACCCGATATTTTGGAATTGAGGGTAGAGGTTTTCCACCCCATGAACAAGGAGGATGATGGATGCCATGCTGACCTACTGTAAGTGTTTGCCTTTGTCACTGATGCTTACCTGGGTATTTTTATTTGATTCATATAATTTATTAATGTATGTAAATTGAATTTGACATTTATATTCTTTTATTTACATAATTAAAGTTTTATGCCTCTAGATTAGAAAAAGATGTCATATTTATCCCTTTCGGTGGTTATTTGACATCACTAACCACTCAGGATGGCTTATCAAAATGGAAAGTGAAGGCAGTTATTCTTCTAAAGTAGTATCAAGTGAATCACTTGCTCAGGAAGTTGGAGAATACAAAGTAAGATTCTGAATTGAATCCCTAAGTTCTCAATAATATTTGTATATAGCACTTTCTACTGACAAATTTGCTGCAACTTTGAAACACAACAGAATCTACTCTGGAAAATAAGTTTTGCCTGGAGTCAATATTTTCTGGTGGTTGGCTGCCTACGAAAGGGAAATTACCAAAGAAGACTCAGGGTAACTGGAAAGATCACAGCCTGTGGGCCTTCCCTCCTCTGTTCCTCTGTTGCTTGTTTCTCAATCTTTGCTTCAGAAGTTGGTGGTAACTGAAATATACATTGTTTATATAGATAACTCTACTAATTTGTCACTGTATTGTCAGCACAAAGAAAAATTTATTGAGAGAAATCTGTGCAAAATACCTCTCCTCCCACTCTGCTCACACATCAAAATATCCTCTGTTTCTGACACATACAAATGTGACTTTAATAAGGGAATAAAATATAGACTCACTAAGCATTCCTGTACCATTTCTCATCCCCTGTTTCTTCAGCCTCTCTCTTTCTCTCTCTCTTCACTATTCATCTTTGAGTCTCCTGATTTGTTGGGGTGGAGAAGGGGTTGATAGGTCTAGCGTGGGGATAGTAGTGATGAAAATCTCTAACTCCTAAGAGACACAGGTCAAATTTCTCTGTGTGCTGGCAAAGAAACACATGGTCACTGCCAAAACCACAGAGTAAAGTCTTCTAAAAATCCCCTCAGACAGCGATGTTTTAGAGTTAAGCCTTTTCATTTATATTTGGACAACCACCTGTTGACTTCTACTGTCACTTGACAAGGGCGGGTAGATGGCGGGAACCTGGAGCAGAATTAGCCCATTCAAAGGGCTTGGTATTCCCCTTTGAAGAGGCTGCCATTGTTTTTAACTGAGCCTAGTCAAGGCTCATAAGATCAAAACATGAAAAACAAAAAGGAAAGCGTTTACTTGGGACAGGGTCTCACTCTCCTCTTGAGATTATCGCAGCATTCTCAGACCATCCCTTTTAATCCAGGAATCAATTAGAGCAGTCTTTACAATGTATTTCCTAGTCCTGAAAGGCAGTCAGTGAGAGCCAGGGGAAAAGACAAAGGAGAAAATCCATGCTGGATGTGCAGGGTGCAATGGTGGGTCCTGCCCGATGACTCCTGCTGTGGCCACACATTTTCCAGGGCAGGATTTTTCTCTGCCACAGAAGTAGAAGCTGGGATGGAAGCACATGAAGCCAGAAGTAAGAGAATGAAGTGCAAAGTATGCTTCAGTTAGGAAAGTCTCATTTAAGCCAAATTGCAAGTTTGTGATGGGAAAGGTACCTGCCATAGGTTGACATCTTTTGTGAGATGCAGACACTC
Organism: Piliocolobus tephrosceles; assembly: GCF_002776525.5. NCBI lineage: Eukaryota > Metazoa > Chordata > Mammalia > Primates > Cercopithecidae > Piliocolobus > Piliocolobus tephrosceles. Next base: position 71,856,866 of record NC_045438.1, read on the forward strand.
AGTACTGACTGAGTTACCCAATTCTCTAGTTGACCTAGATTAAGCCATTCCACCTACATCTTGGGGTTTATAATGAGCTGCTTATGTCTCAGGGGAATGGATCTGTGGTAGGTACTTCAAAGGGCAGATGAAAAACTGCAAATGTTCTATTGCAGGTGGTGGGGAAGAGTAGACCAAATTTATGAATGTATACTATATTATACTCTAAGCCCTATGAAAACAAATTGATGAACCTATCATGGATCCTGCTCAAATAAAAGTGTATATTATTAATTATTCTTAACAATCCCCAAACGAGACAAGAAGATAAAACTCAAAACTGTATGGCTGGCCTGGTTCGGTGGCTCATGCCTATAATCCCAGTGCTTCAGGAGGCTGAGGTGGGAGGATCACCCAAGGCCAAGAGTTCAAGACAAGCCCAGGCAATATAGGGACACTTCCGTCTCTACAAAAAGTGAAAAATTTAGCCAGGCATAGTGGCACATGCCTGTACTCCTAGGAATTTGGGGGGCTGAGGTGGGAGAATTGCTTGAGCCCGGAAGTTAAACCTGCAGTGAGCTGTGATCACACCACTGTACTCCAGCCTGAGCAACAGAGTGAGACCTTGTCTCAAACAAAATAAAACGAAACACAACACAACAAAAATTGTATGGCTGCTTTTCCAAAATAAGACATTCCAATATCTCTCTTCTGGAAACAATCTTTTGGCCAATTCAAGAGCATAAACAGTGGATGATGTCTTCTACTTACCTTTGTAACATTTATTGTGCACCTCTGCAGAGTCAAAATTATGCTAAGGGCTGAGAAGCATACAGGCAGCTGGGGTGAGAACGCCAATCTTCCCTCCTGCCCTGTGAGCTGTGACATTCTGACAAGGGCAAGCATGCAGGTCCACCAGGTTCCTCCTGTACCATGGACGTGGGTTTTGCAACAGCTTGCAATTCATTGCCCTTTATTCTCATCCATGCCTACTCCAGTCACCCTTCAACCTAGACCCTCAACTGAGCTTCCACAGAGCTGGGGTAAAGTAAGCTGGCTCTGCATGCTGGGGACTAGGGGACCAAAGCCAAACCCAGACGATTTGTCCTTGCTCTCAAAGTTAACATGGTCAGTTCTAAATCAGAGTTTCTGTGAAGTGTTACGGGAATACGAAAGGTAAATATTTGCTTTTGGTGGGAGAGAAACAGAGACTTCTATAGTCCTGATTAAACACAAGATCAGCTACAGCTAGGCTTGGGACAGGACTGGAGCTGGCTAAACAAGATTACAGCTTTGTTGGAGCTATGGGAGCCCTTCAGGTGTTCAATTCCTCAAATTTATTTTTTGATTTCTTGGTTACTTAAAAGTAGCATTGGGCTTTGAAAGCAGATAATGAACAGATGTGTCACCTAGACAAGGTAGCTTGTGGCAAGAGCAGGCACTCTGTACAGCAAAGAAAGTACATCTATACCTGTCCTTCATTTCCACCCTCACTTTGCTGCCTGTCATAGCCCAGTCCTTCATTGGTACTCTTTCTCTGGATGGAACTCATCCCTGCCATCCATCCTGCATCCTGCAGGTCCGTGCCATATCATTTTCTCCAAAAGGTCCTTTGCACCTTGTCATAGCCAGATTCCAACAGGAACAGATGGGCATATGCACAAAATTTAACTGAGAAGAGTTTAATAAAAGAACTGTATACAGAAGTGGATTAGGATTCAGATATTACCAAAGGATGCCAAAATACTGAGGGACTAGCAAAAGTCAGATCTTGCCCCAGGTCTGAAAGCTAAAAGGAGAAAGATGGACTCTCTCAACTGGTGAGAGCCATAGCTATAGAAGAGGGACTGCCTGTCAAAGTCAAGACCTAGAAAAATATAATCACTGTAAAAGCCACGGCAGGAAGAGGATGAGGCAATGAACATTCCAGCTTTTCTCTCCCCCATCTCTCAATGGTTACCCACTGATTAAACCCAACGAGAAGGTGAAGGGAACCCCACTTCCCTCTGGAGTCTCTGCATGGGTTCGGTGTCTGTGGCACAAAGCAGGGTAGAAAGGGTAGAGAATGAATCTGAAGGGGAAGGGGTTCTTTTATATCAGTATCTCATATAATTCCTACGGTTAAATTGTAGATCAGCATCTTACCCATTTTACAGATGATGAAATGTGACTCAGTCCGATTACATGTCTTAGCTAATAATATAGCCACATAGAGTCAGGATTCAAATTCAAATTCATTGTATGACTCCAAAATCTGTGCGCTGTAGCCAAGGAAGCTGCACTGACGACTGGATTCAGGGATTGGTGGGGTCTAGGGAAGGAGCAAGATGGGAGATCTGACGATGTCATTCAGGGGATGATTCTGTTGACTTTGATCATGTTGAGGCCATGAACTGAAATAGGAAACCCAGGAGGAACATATTAGTTTTATGTGCCCACCCATGCTGAATCTGAGGACCCTAAAGGAAACAATCATTCAGTGGATGTGTCTAGCATGCGATGTGAATGCAGGTCTGGAGTATCCGGAGGGCTCAAAGCCAAAAAGAAATATTTACAACCACAGACTAGGGTGATGGCTAATACCTTGAGGGTAAAGGACATCACCCAGGGGACTTGCTGAGCAGAGATGAGATGAAGATTCAGGCAGGGCCATCCAAGAGCCCTGCACTGAGCATTTCCTTATTACCAAGGGCTTTCAAGGCATTTCATAATGCCTAGCTTGGCACAAAAGGCCCTCCTCCACTGGGACCCAGACTTCAGCATTCTTTCTCACTGATTCCAGTAACCAACTCTCTTCTCTGTTTAAACCTACCTGCACTCTCCCAGCTCTTCCACTTTCCCACACCCCAAGCCTTGACTTGCCCATGCTCCACTCCTCCTTTGAGGCACACTATGCCTGGCTCCCTTTCATGATCTTTGGTAATTCCCACATCTTCACTACACAGCACATCCTGTCTTACAGACCCTGTGTCTTTTGTCTCCATCTGTATGAAGAATTAGGTGCTCAGCATACATTGGATGTAGATAAATAAAAAAAATACTAGTTGGCTTAATCACGTGCCTATTTTGGAGATGGCCAAACATCACTAAGGCCAACTTTCTTGTTTTAATTCAAATTAGCTCACCTTGGCCAGGCATGGTGGTTCACACCTGTAATCCCAGCACTTTGAGAGGGCAAAGTGGGAGGATTGCTTGAGACCAAGAGTTAGTGACCAGCCTGGGCAGCATAGCAAGATCCTGTCTCTACAAAAACTTTTTAAAAATTAGCTGGGCATGGTGGTATATGCTTGTAGTCCCAGCTTCTCAAGGGACTGAGGCAGGGAGATCACTTGAGCCCAGGAGGCTAAGGCTGGGGTGAGCCAAGATTATACCATGCCTGGGCAACAGAGCAGGACATTGTCTCTTAAAAAAAAATTAGCCCATCAGTTTGGGCTACTTTCTGTCCAAAACAGTGATCCAAACATAGTAATGGCAACATTATTAGAATATCTGGGTAGGCTTCCGAAGGGACTATATGAAAGGGAACGGCACTTATTGGGATATATATTATAGCGCCTAAAGTCATTTTGGGCTCAGTAGGTAGTCACTGGTCAACTTCTGACCATAGCACATACTTTCTTATAATTTGGGGCAAGTTACTAAATCTCCCTCAATCTCAGTTTTCTTGCTTGTAATAGTGTCACTTATTTAATAGGTTTACCATGCAGATCAAATGAGATCATGCTTAGCCCAGGCCTGACAGCTAGTAAGGCCTTAATAAATGCTAGAAATCCTTGTTATTATAATTACTTCAGCCCATCGAGTCTAGCTTATTAGAGCTAGAAGGAACTGCATAGAAAATTCAGTCCCAGCACTTAATTTATAGATGAGCAAATAGATGCTCAGGTGTCAGGCCATGATCTGGTGGAGCTCAGAGATAAAATAAGGCCTGTGTTCCTTTGTCCACTGGCCAGCACTACTCAAGAGTCTGTGTCACATTTTATACTTGCACAGGCCCATGCTTTTACTTGTATTACAAGCAGTAAGGCAGAGTGATCTAGATCTGTTTTTTGTTCATTTTCTGAAGAAACAGAACATTTATATCAAATCCAATCTACCTTGATCAGACAGGAAAATATAATAAAACATTTAAGACAAATCCTTACAGAGCAAAAGTTACACCTGTTTGTAGTTACAAAAATCCTTGCCGGTGACCCTAATTAACACCAACACTTACGGGAATAATGAGAGCAAATATGCGAAGAGTAAAGTTGAAATGAAAGTCACGGGGGTGTTTTGTGCATGACTGGTTTTTTGTTAGTTAGTTTTTGAGTTTTGTTTGTTTTTTTAGACCACTGTCTGGGTCACAGAAAAACACTTGTAATGACAATGTCCACCTATAGGTGGCAAACTTGTACTGCTGTCATTCTGTCCTTGAGTGTCCTTGCAAATAAATGTCACTGGGAATGGAGATGAAAGTGAAATTTGAAGAAAGAAAACAAGAAATCCAAATGGATCCAGAAACAACGTTCTCAAAAAATTTTTAAATGAAAAAAACACGTAATAATCTTACAAGATACTTAGTCTGATTCATCTGCAAGAATACCTCATGAAATTGCACCAAATGCATATATTCAGGATCCATTTCAGAGTTCTTACAACATAGCACACCCTGGTTTAGAGTGGGAAGGACATATCCTTGCCTTGAGAGTGCTAACAGCTGGGAGCCTTCCACCCGCAACACACTTCCAGCAACAGCTCTCATCTGACTTTTGCTGTTGTCCCTGATGTCACAGATAAGAAAACAGAATCTCAGAGACACCGGGGGGAGTGGCAGACTGGAGCCCAGCTCCTTAGAGTCCAGGTACTGTCTCTGTCTGCCACTTTATGCTATCTCAATGTAAGGCAGAAAGCGACAAAGAGATCTAGGATTTGGGGGTAGGAATAACTAATTATTTAGATGTATCACTCACAGGAAAGCCCCAGTGGTTCTTCTAGAGCCTTTGTAAATAGAATGACCTTGGACTCTCTCATTTCTGCCCTTCACCCCAGCTAACCAACCCTTACTCTCTCATCGTGAAAGGGGAGTTGTTTCCCAGAGTGAGGGTCAGGATCCCCTGGGGCTCTAAGGAAAGTAGTGAAGACTTTAATTTACAGTGGCCAGGCTTGGTGGCTCACATCTGCAGTTCCAGCTACTTAGAAGGCTAAGGTAGAAGGTTCACTTGAGCCCAGGAGTTTAAGGCTGCAGTGAGCTATGTTTACATGCCACTGCTCTTCCGCCTGGGTGACAGAGTGGAAAAAAAAAAAAAGACTTTATTAACAAGAAATAATTCTTTTTTTTTTGAGATGGAGTTTCGCTCTTGTTGCCCAGGCTGGAGTGCAGTGGCACAATCTCGGCTTACTGCAACCTCCGCCTCCTGGGTTCAAGAGATTCTCTTGCCTCAGCCTCCCGAGTAGCTGGGATTACAGGCATGTACCACCATGCCCAGCTAGTTTTGTATTTTTAGTAAAGATGGGGTTTCTCCATGCTGGTCAGGCTCGTCTCGAACTCCCAACCTCAGGTGATCCGTCCACCTCGGCCTCCCAAAGTGCTGGGATTACAGGTGTGAGCCATCACCCCCGGCAAGAAATAATTCTTCTACCCTACTTTTAAAAGATTTTGATATAGTATACTCATTTAAATGTGTTTAATTAAGACAATATTGAGTGCCTGTTTAAACGTATAAAGAGGGTACAATGTGTTTTTTCATGCATTCCTTGCTCCTTTGAAAAATTGTCCCATGTATCATCCCAGGCTTATCCCTAAGTATTTACATATATGTAGATACGTAAGTGTGGATATAGAGAGAATTTTCTTTGCCCAATTCATGTAGTACTCTGCTGCTTGCTTTTTTCATTTAACAGTATAACTTGGAGAGCTTTAACTAGACATATGTTATGCAGTTTAACGTGTCATGGGGTTTATAGTTGAATGTACTATAATATATAAACCATTCCCTTCCCTACTGGTGGATGTCTAGGTTGTTTCTCTTTCTCATTAATATAAACAGGTCTGTAGTGAAGTGCTTTTATATATCTCTGTGTACATGTACAGTATCTCTGAAAGATACATTCCTTAAAAGAAAAAAATTGTTGGACCAAATCATAGATATGCATGTTGAATTTTAAAAAAAATACTGTTAAATTACCTCCCACAAAGGCTGAACTGCCTTTTTATTGACCCCACCTCTCTCTCATTAACTTTCTATTCACAACCTATACTCTGGGCCACTTTTATTCTGCTTTAACTTTTTTTTGTTTTGTTTTGAGACATAGTATCCCTCTGTCACTCAACCTGGAGTGCGGTGGTACAATCATGGCTCACTTGAGCCTCTTGGGCTCAAGGGTATCCTCCTACCTCAGTCTCCTGAGTAGCTGTGACTATAGGTACACACCACTATGCCCGGCTAATTTTTACAAAATTAGTTTTTGTAGAGATAAGGTCTTGCTATGTTGCCTAGGGTGGTCTTGAACTCCTGGGTTCAAGTTATCCTCCTACCTCAGCTTCTCAAAGTGCTGGGATTACAGGTGTAAACCATTGCACCTGGACCTATGTTTTAGCTTTAATCTTGAAGTCTTCCTTATTCCTCTTTCTCTCACCCCACACTCAATTCACCGAAAACTCTGTTGGATTTACCTTCAAATACATCCAGAATCTAGCCACTTCTCACCACCTGCTTTGCTCTCACTTGGTTGAAGCCGCCATTACCCCTCCACTGGATCCCTGTAGTAGGTATCTCCTTGCTTCTGCTCTGCCCTCCTTCAAACTACTGTCAACACAGCAGCCAGAGTGACCCTGTTAAAACAAGTCAGATCATTTTACCCCTCAGCTCAAAATTCTGCAACGTATCCTCACTTCACTTCATAAAATCCTTAGGGTGACCTCCAAGGGCCTATGTGATCTGCACCTACATTCTCTTCTCCTACATTATCCTCCTCCCCGTCTCTAGTCTGCCATGGACACTGACCTTCTTGCTACTCCATGAATCGTCCAGGCACACCCCACATTAGGGTCTTAGCAGTCCTCTCCTTCTTGATATCCACTTGACTAACTCCTTCACCTCCATCAAGTTGGCTCAGATTTATCTTTCTCAGTAAAGCCCTTCTAATACCCTTATTCAATACTGCAAACATCCCCCACCAACACCTTATACTTCTTGCTCTCCTTTTTCTTTTCCCAGAGCATTTACAACCCTCTTACCTGTTATGTAATTAACTTTATTATGTTCATTGCCTACCTCCCCCATTTGAATTTACATGCCACATGGGTGGGGATCTTTACTGTTTTGTTCACTGAAAAAAATCTTCCATAAATATCTGTTGAATTGGAATTGCCATTCCTCTCTCCATTGCAATGGTGAAATAGGTTCAGAAAGCTGTGGTTTTGACACTGAGTCATTCCCTTGTGGATGATGTTGTCCTATTGCTTTTTAAAGATAAGTTTCAAATAGAAAAAAAAAAAAAACAGAAAAAATGGACATCATCAAAATTTTAAACTTTTGCTTGTGAAATACTCTGTAAAGGAGATGAAAAGATGGACTACAGACTGAGAGAAAATATTTGCAAATCACAAATCAAACAAAGAATACATATAAAATCTCAAACTCAACTGTAAAAAAACCACACAGGCAATTCAATTAGAAAAGGAACAAAAACATGAACAGACATTTTACCAAAGGGGATACAGAGATGGCAAATAAGTACGTGAGAAGGTATGTAACATTATTTGCCATTAGGAAGATGTAAACTAACAAACACCACAATGATATCAGACATATCTGAATGGCTAACATAAAAAATCACGTCAAATGCTGGCCAGGCACGGTGACTCACATCTGTAATTCTAGCCCTTAGGGAGGCCGAGGCGGCTGGATTGCTTGAGCCCAGGAATTTGAGACCGGCCTGGGTAACCCTGTCATACCCCATCTATACAAAAAATACAAAAATTTCTCAGGCGTGGCGGTGCATGCCTGTAGTCCCAAGCTGAGATGGGAGGATCACTTGAGATTGGAAAGTCGAGGCTGCAGCATGCCTGGGTGAGAGAGAGAGATATGATTTAAAAAAAGAAAAAGAAAAAAATCAAATGCTAGTGAAGATGTGGAGAAATCGGATCACTCATATGTGGTGGTAAGGATGTAAAGTGGTACAGTCACACATATAGTTTTACTTTTTCTTTTAAAACCAAAAATGGACTTCCCATACCACCCAGCATTTGTACTTTCAGGCATCTGTTCCACAGAAATGCAGACTTACGTTCATACAGAAACTTGTACAGCAATGCTCATAGCACCTTTATGTATAATATACAAAAACTGGAAACCACCCAAATGCTCTTCAACAGGGTGAATCGTTAAAAAAACTGTGGAACATCCATACCATTGAATACTACTCAGAAATAAAAAGGTACCTGTAACAATATGAACTGGTCTCAAGAGGTGGTGCTGAGTGAATACACCAATCTCGAAAAGTTACATTATATATTATTCCATTTACATAACATTCCTGAAACAAAATCATCAATGGAAAAGAGATTAGTGGTGTCCAGGATTTAGAGATGAGGATGGAGGGAAAGAGAAAGGGCTAATATAAGGGAGTCTTGTGGTGATGGTGCAATTCTGTATCTTAATTGTGGTGATGATACACTAAGCTACACATGTGATCAGACTGTATAGGACTATGAGCACACACACACGGACACACACACACAGCCGCGCACAGACACACACACACGAGTACAAGTGTAACTGGAGAAACCTGAATGAGCGCTGTTAATTGTACCAATGTCACTTTCTTGGTATTTATACATACTGTGGTTATGCAAGATGTTACTGGGGTAGGCAAGGTAAAGGGTGCACCCGAATTCCCTGTACATTTATTTGCAACTTCCTGTAAATCCGTAATTATTTCCAAATTTAGAAATTAAGGGCCGGGCACGGTGGCTCACGCCTGTAATCCCAGCACTTTGGGAGGCCAACGGGGGTGGATCACAAGGTCAGGAGATCAGACCATCCTGGCTAACACAGTAAAACCCTGTCTCTACTAAAAATACAAAACATTAGCTGGGCTTGGTGGTGGGTGCCTGTAGTCCCAGCTGCTCGGGAGTCAGAGGCAGGAGAATGGTGCAAACCCAGGAGGCAGAGCTTGCAGTGAGACAAGATGGCGCCACTGCCCTCCACCCTGGGCGACAGAGCAAGACTCCATCTCAAAAAAAAAAAAAAAGTTAAGAAAAAAGTTTCAAGAAGAAATCCAGGCCAACTTTCCATTGGGATGTTTTCCCCTGGGGTTACTCTCCTTATTTCCAATACATCTAACCTTAACTTCTTTTTATTTGGTCTTTTTCACTTTTTGAGGGAAAGCCCAAAAATACTTACTTGAGTGAACATTATTCTTATGTGGTTTTGGGTAAGCTACTCAGCTCTCTGTTCTTCAGCCTTCCCTTTGGAAACCTGGGGAAATATCTTCTGTCCCCATCCTCTCGGGAATGTAGACAGTTACTCACAGAAGTTCCAATTAACTCATTTCATGCTGAAATAATAGAGCAAGTGGGAAGTGAGGTGAGCACTCTCCTCTAGTGAGCACCCATCACATTCTGGTCACTGCACAGGCATTTCAAATCTGCTGTCTCACTGGTCAGGTTTCAGCTCATTTGAAAAAGATGCGAAGGTCCTATATAAACTACAGCATTGCTGGCCACTGAAGAACTGATAGCTGATAACATTGCTAAACAGCAAGAGTTCTTACTGGGTTTATACTTCTCAAATTTCCAATTAGTCAAAGCAATAGTAATATTTAAGTTACTTTTTAAAAATGCACATGCTAATTGTCTAATGCAATTTTCAAAATAAGCATACTTGGCTCTTTTTAAAGCCTTTCCCCCTGAATTTGGTCAATAGATTTTGGAACCATTTTAAACACATTGATGTCAATCTTTTTGTAAAACTTTCTCCTCGGTGCTCCCCACCTCCATGTGTCCATCTCTTTTTCTTCCTCACAGTAGCATTTCTTTTCATTCTCTACTTTCTCTGGGATATGCCCTCACTAAACAAATTTGCTCTGTCACTCTATTCTTATACTTGCTGGGAATGAAATGTTATTTGTTGGTCACCCATTAAGCACTGAAACGACTGCAAGATTATTTCCAATACATCATGACAAACATTCTTTGAAGTGTGTCACATGAGCCCTGAATCAGCAAGGAGGATAGTATTGGGAGGGCCGTTGCTAGACTATACAGTGCCTTTGTGCAAATTAGAAAAAGACCCCCCCTCTGCATGGGACACAGGACTGAGCCAGGGCTGAATTTCAGCCCTTACCTGCATGGATGAGACACAACCTCCTCAGTAAGATCCAGAAGCTATGGAAGGAGCTCTCAAAAGTACACTCAGCTCATCATCATTTTTGTACCCAAATCCATCACTGACTTACAGTGATTCCAAGAGTGATCCCTTGACTCATTTGTGACCAAACTTTCTTTCTGTGTTAGACTATAAATCTATAAAATACTTACACATGAGGTTTTACAAACCTGTCCTGTACACATTTCTTATTTATCATCATGACATTTATCATCTTAATTATCATCATGACAGTGGTGCCAGTACTCATTGGGAGATCAGCAGATCACTCAGCCTTGGGACAAAATAGAGAGTTTTAAGTAAGACAGGGGTACACCAGATATTTTTATCCTTGTTTAGTTTTCCTCTTCCAGTGCAGTGGTGTCTGACTCAACAAAGCCCAACATTCACAACCTGCTGTCAGGGGCCTGTTGCATGCATTGTCTTGAGTTGAATGAAAACATTTGACTCTCTCTGTCAATTTGCAGTGGAACACACCTTCCAGATTTTCTACACTATGTGGTACCAGCTCTGAATATTTTCTATTCAGTGTTCACCTCTGTGAGCTGGTCTGAAAATTGGAGACAGAAACACTTGACAAATCACTGGCCACATTACGGTTGCAGGTGGTGACACATTGCTGCTGCTGCTGCTGCTACTGCCGCTGTTTATTCATGAAACTGGAGATTAACGTTCCATTTCTGAGATGTAAACTAGGAAAAACCCCATATAAAGCACCAGCATTGAGCAGAATAACAGACAGACAATTTTCAACTGAAATGTCAGTTATTAGAAGTCATGTGGAGTCAGGAGTTGCCATGGAATCCATTTGTTTCTAAACCAGCTCCTCCTGCTGGAATAGTTCCTCATTATCATGTCTTTCTTATGGGGTTGGGGGAGAAAGAAAGTGAGAGTCCATCTGATATAAAACTATACTATAATTCCAAAGCACTGAGGCCCTAAAATGAATAGGAAATCAAAAGTTTTAAGGAAAGTTAATGTAAAATTTTAATACTCATTTATATTGTTGGTTGGCTTGGAGTAAAACAATCACATTGCTATCAAGATTTCTTTTCTGTGACTTTTGATTATTCAAGGAGAATACACAATGGCTTATGGTACAAGATGTATCTTCACAAACTAGTTATCAGATCTCCAGGAGTTAAAATAAATATCAAAGCAGATCTAAACTGAGATGGGCTGCAGATTTGCAGTGCACTTGTTTTCCCCTGTTTTCTCCTACGTATCATTTTTATTTAGATTCTTAACCAGACTATTATGGCTTTTCCTCCTGTGAAACTGCTGATGAATCTATCCCCTTGTTTCCTCCAAGTTATTTGTTCAAATCACGAGAAGTGATTGGCTGGCATATGTTAATGCTTGAGTTGTTTCTGTGGTAAAGTCTCCCATGTGTTTGTAGGTAAAATAAAGAAACAGATTGATCAAATATCAACTTGGGACAATTGCATTTCAAAACATACAGAATCCAGAAATTAACCACTGTTTTAACATATGTACAATATAATTGATTATAATTAGACAGGAGATCTGTTGAATGAAGATACATTAGAATTATATTTGCATATCTATCTTATTCTGTGTTTTCTATGAAAGAATGTTAAATGTTTCATGTGAGTAAAAGTGTTGGTAGATGACTCTAGAACCTTGAACCCGTGTTTCTCATTGTCTCCACTTCCCAGTGTTGACGAGTGAGCTCACCCCAGGGATTCAAGAAAGGTTCAACTGTATTTAAAACCAGACCCCACCTCATCCTCCTACCCAAGGATTTACCCACCTCAGAGCCAAGAGGGCCCCCACCCTCAAATCATTTGGGTTGACAGTTTACAGTAGAGAAATGCAAGCAGCAGCACTTAGGCATAGGAAAATATGCCAAGCTTCCCTAATAACAGAAAAAAATTAAAAGTCAATTTTCATCTATTAGACTGGGGAAAAAAGTTAATAGTATGCTTCATTCCAAGACTGTAGGGAAATAGTTACCCTCACACATTGCTGATTAGTGTCAATTGGCAAAACTGTCATGGAGGGCACTTTAGCAATGTTTATCAGGAGTGCAATCCATGTATCCTTCCATATAGCAACTCCATTTTTGGGAATTTGTCCCGTGGGTGTACTTGTACACAGGTAAATGACATGTGCACAGTGTTATTCACTGCAGCATTGTTTGTGATAGCAATAATGGGAAACAAACCTAAATGTCCTCAGTGGGTGAAAGGTTAAATAATTTATACTGGTATTTCCTGGAATGCTATACAGATGTTTAGAAAAGAAAGGATGAAGAAGCTTTCTGTATACTGTCATGGAAAGTGAAATAAAAAATCAAGGTGCAGAATGGTGTGTATAATATAACTCTTAACGTTTGCTTGAAACTCTGGAAGAGTAATAAGAAGCTAAGCAGTTGTATAGCTGCAGACATAAACTGGTAGCCCAAGATCCATTTGCTTGGTTTGCATAGTGTTTTGAGATTGTATTTCACTTAATAACCTGGATTTCTAGGTAAGGAAAATGACTGAAGTAGGTCAGGTGTTAAGATAAGAAATGGTGCTGGTAGCCTAATCTGTCTGGATTTTCCACTTGGTTTTAGGGTGGAGGGACTCTGCAGTGCAGCCCTGAGGAGACGAACAGTTTCATTCCAGAAATGGAGCTGTGACTCACAGATAGAGATCGTCATCCCAAACTTCTCTCCAGTTTTCTGAAAGGGGCTTAGGAACCACGGCTGGGAAAAGGCATGCCCAGCATCCACATCATCCCAGGTGTACCCAGGAGCAGCACTGACTTACCCATTTCACACAATAGTCACAGTGCCGGGGTCCATGTAGTTTTACGGCCTGAGAAAAATGTTTCAATGTTTATTTCTTTTATCATCAGAAGAAAAATAAATAAATATGTAAAATAATGAATATATGATAATGAAACCAACCTGGATTACACTCTTCTGTTTACCAATGCAGTTAGAAAAATTTAATTTTAAAATATTTTCTTATGCAGGATGGAGCCATAAAAAACATGAGAAAAGTGCTTAAGGATCAACAAAGCTATATTATAACGTTGACCCCGCACAAGAGGAAGCACTTAACCACTTGAGGGGAGGCCTAGACCTCCCTGGCCCAATGCATCCAGGCAGGGCCCCCTCCTCTAGCGACCACTCCCCCTGTACCAACAGCACACACACACACACACCTTGAACCCTTTATGCCTAAGTTGTCTTGAAAAATGAGGGAACAGGTTTGGGGCCAAAAGCAGAACCAATGCTTGTCTGCTATCTTTCCAGTGTGTTCCACCCCTTGTTGACTGAACCAAAGCCTCTGGACTTATTTCCAGCAACATAGCTGAGAACCCTGGAACCCTGGAACATTCTGAGAGCACCCTGTGTATTTTCCTGCTCTTCTGAAGCCAAACTCCCCACGGAAGGTTGGTCTGGCTAAGGCCCCAGCTTCCTCTCCCTTTTCTTGAGACCAGCCACTTTCCTCAGGAGGCAGGAATAAGCCATCTTCAGCGACCCCATCCCTATCACGGAGGACAGCCTCACTTCTAGGCCTCGACTAGACCGCCCTATCATTTTATGCTGTATGTTCAAGATCCCACAATACTATGGCCATCGCTTGGAATATTATCCCCCCTCACAGTCTTCTACTTCAAAAATAGGCTGAGAAAAAGCAGACTAAGGCAATGGTTCTTAAAGTGCAGTTCCCTCACCAGCAACATCACCTGGGAACCTGTTAGAAATGCAAATAAATTATTGAGTTCTACTCCAGATCTACTTAATCATAAACTCTGGAAGTGAGGCCCAGCAATCTGTGTTTTAAGCAGCCTTTCAATCAATTCCCACGCACGCTCAAGTTCCAAAACCGCGCTAAGAGCGAAGGCGCCCAGATATTCAAGGGCAGATTCCCATGTCTCGGGCCCACAGGCGATGAGTCCAGAAGGACCCAGGAATGTGCCCCAGACGCCCGAAGCACAGGATCTCCCGCCCAGATAAGCACAGTGGTACTTTTCCCGGGTCCTGGGGTTGAGACGCGAAAGCGGGAGCAGCTATTGGAGGCTCAGGACTTGGAGACTCAACCACCTCAGCGGCGCGGCGCCCCCAAAGGGGTTAAGCTGCTACGGCCTCTGCGTCTCCGGGCGGGTCCACCGCCCCTCACTGCGCAGCCCCGGGTGGCGCCGGCAACCCTCGCTCTGAACTCATCCTTGCTCCTGCTTCCCTGCATTCGGAGCTGCGTAGTGGCCTGAGGCCCTCCTCACCCTTACGGAATGCCAATTCCAGATTCGGACAGGGATTCCGATTCCTAAACCAAAGTGGGGCCTTAGACTTCATATTTAAAAGCCGCCCTCCTCCCCAACCTCCATCCCAAGTGACCCCGAGGCTCGGCCAAGACTAGAAGCCAGACATCTGCTTACCTATTAGAGGGATCCTCCTCCTCAGAATCCCTTACCTACCTACCCAGGGAATGCAGGGCATCGTTCCGCGATTCACTGGCGCAGGGGCTAGAAGGAAAGTTGGGGTTCAGAGAAGGGAAGAACCCTCTAGAAACTTAGTCCAATGGTTCTCAAACCCGGAGGGGCTGAAGGGCTAATGTTGGAGACCTGGAGTTATAAAGATAGGTACCTGCTCTCCGGATCCAGCCCATTCTGATGTCTGGTACCCTTTTTCAGGCCACTGGCCTCCCCACCCCCAGTCCCTCCGGCCGCCAGCCTGGGCCTCTTGAGCGTGGGCCTGATGTGGCCACCTTATAACAAAAGCAGAGTTTGGTCTGAAATTCGGGATCCGATTTAAGAATCAAAGTGTTTTTCAGCCCGAGTTTCCAATCTAGTGTTCATCTCCAGAGTTAGAACGCCTCAGCTGTGTGCCTGCATTCAGCGTTGCTGAAATTTATGTACACAGAGCTTCCCCCGCTTGATTTCTGGAAAAAAGTGTGAAAGTGCAGGCACCCACCTGCTCCCATCCTCAGAATGCACAGAATCAGACCTTTTTCCAGCTAGCAATTATATGTTAAAATAATTATATTATTTAAAGCTTAAAATTTATGTCTGCAAATACAGTAGTGCACAATTCAAGAAGCACTTATTTCTCGGCGGCCATTCAAGGTTCTATATTAGACAACGGTTTCCAATATCTGGAAAATTAACCATAATATTTAGAGAAACTATATGAAACCCTTACTTGTATTCGCCAATCTCATTTTCCAACTTGGTGGATTTTCTTTCTTTTTTTTCTTTTTCTTTTTCCAGTGTGTAACCACTGAAGTGAATTTGGGATATTTCAAGGGTCAATTTAGGGAGACAACTGAAAAACAGTACCTCGGAAAAAGATTTTTTCTAAATATTTATATACATAAAATATACTTTTCAAAACGTCCTGATCAGACAAGTAATATTTACCATAACTTCTAACATAGCAAATATGACCCTATTTTGGGGGGCTCCTTCTACACTTTGGGGTCAAGGCTACAAGTGGCCTTTGTTTCTGCCTCAACATCATAACGACTCACAGAGATGTAAATGTCTAAATGTGGTGACAAAATGAGTCTAGGATAGGATTACATTAACTAATATACTTGGAAGTAGAAAATGTTAATATTTCCTAAGACAATAATATGTCCCTAGATAACTTGTCCTTTTCAGTGATAGAGTGAACATCTGGATATAACATACTGAGATGTTCGAGTGACCATCTTCAGATTTTGTATCTTGATTATAAATATATCCTTCATCCTGACCTTGGACATTGAGCAAATCCATGTCTGTGTGCTTTGTGCAACTGTGCATGTGGAATGTGCGAGCATGCAAATGTGTATGTGTGCGTCCCTAGCAGTCTGCAAAAAAAATTAAAGAGAATGGTAGTGGACAGAAATCATTCTAGTTTTGATAAGTTACTCAAACAACCTGGAGCAAAGAAGAGTCATTAGAGGAGTTATGGGAAGGCAGGGTGGAGGTCTGTGCCAGAGCAAGGGTAGGGGGCTGTGCCAGAGCAAGGGTTGGGGGCCGAGGCATTGAACCCCGGTTCAGCGGTTTGCACCAGAGTTCCACTATGCGTTCACTCGTTCTTTTACAACCGAAAGTTCACCTTCTCTAGTCTTGATTTTGCCTTTTGCGGGGAGGGGTCAGAAGGCGCCTGAGATGCCCATTCCCCCTTCTATCCGGGTGCGCGTGGTATGTTGGACATTGCTCACACAGGCGCGTTGGTTCCTGAATCCACCCGGGCTGGCTCCCCGCAACCACTGGGGTAGACTCACGGACGCCTGCACGTCCTGGCCTCCGGGGTCCAGGGCAGACTCCATGAGGGCAGCATCCTGGGTTGCCCCAGAGGTGGCAGGGACTCTTGGGGGAACAGTGTCGCCATCACACTAGGCTGTTCGCCCTGCTTGGTAGGGGAAGGAGGGAGATACTTTTTTTGCAGCCCCGCATGGGTTTTCTCCCACATCAGGATCGCACTCTGGATGCCTGAGGGCCAGAGGCTAAGTTTTAAGGCCACTGGCTCAAGGAGGTGGCGGCCTAGACTCTATAAGGATCTCTATTTGGGGATAGTGGGTCGCCGGTGACCGTCTCTTCCTTTCTGGGGCTTTTCTCCTTATATTGGCAAAGCGGATGGTGCGATTAGTCTCTGAGCTTCAAGAAATTCATTTAAAATTTCCCATGACAAAGAGGCGAACGCAAATTCTCAGAACACGTGGGAGGCACCTGAGGTTCCGGTTCACAGTTCACGCCTCCGGCTACAGGGCGCATGGGGGGTTGGCAGGCAGGGTCGCCGGGAGGGTGCAAAGCCGCGTCCCTGGGCCCGGGCGGGGGAGTGAAGGAGCAGCGTTCCGGCTCCAACCTAGGTTCAAAGATTAGAAAAACAGGTGTTACGTCGTCATGCTAATTCACTCTCTCGGTAAACGCGGCTCAGACAGTTGTGTGCTGAGGACTTAGCGAGAGGCCGTCACCTCGTGGTCGTGCATTCACTTTGTTTATTAAACGACATCTACTAGTCTCATTGACAATTGAGCTTTTCTGGGACATTGGAACAGCCCGCCCAGCCCCCCAGCACGTCCGCTTTAAGCGTGAATACTTCCTTACTCATTTTGCCCATCTTGCTTCTGAAGACAAAATTACTGCGTTTCTTCTTCTGGAAACCCAGCATTACCTGACTCCCCGCCCCCACTCCCGGAAGTTCCTGCTGTGGGCACAGGTTTCAGATCCCTGAGAGGCACTTCCACACTGGCATGTTGTTTTAAGTAGAGATAGGGTTAGAGTAACCGCGGACTTGACTGAAATCCTCTCTAGAACACAGTCGAATAGAAAACCTCCTCTTAACCCTGTGTCATTGCTTCGCCTGGCAGCTATATCTGACCTGGTTGGAGGGGAGAGGAGGGTCAAGAAAGTTTATTTCCCTCTCCACACGCACTCTCCACCCCCTACTTTACATGTAGTAGCCAACTTGACCTTATCTGATCTTTCTGGAATCTTGTGTATAAGTGAGCCACAGTGCATCTCTCGCTATCTTCTAGCTATGCTTGTTAAAAATGCATCACTGGGTGGTTGAAAGCCGCCCAGAACCAGGTCTGTAAGTGGCTACAGTCACTGGGGAAATGACTCCTCCTAGATTGGAGTCCACTAGCCAGATTCCAGTTTTGAAAGACGTACAAAATCTCCGTGCTTCTTTCTTTTTCTTTCTATCCAAAACGTTCACCTCCTCCAGCCAGGTGTTGCCCAGATGTGTAAATACCACCAGAAAGCTCCTGTTGTCCTTCTACGAGGATCTCACTGCCATCGGGCAGCAAGGAGGAGGCAGATGTCTGTATGTTTGAACAAACACTCTTAAAGTTGTTCTGAATATCAGCAGAATGGCACACACCCCTCTTCAAAGTATTTATTTTCTCAATGGCAATTAGCGCCACACACGAGAGGATGAGTGCCCCGTCACTGGTGTTCTCACTGATTTTTATGACAGATGAAACAACTCCCCCCAAACGCACCTCTGGGAGCCGAATCTGGTCACAGGCAGTACCCAAACCAAGCCGGGAATCGAGTCTGTAGGGGGTGATTGGTGAGCACAACAATTGTTTTTGGGACAATTTGACTTTTTCTCTATGCTATCTGTTGTGTTTTCTCAGATGAGAGAAAGAGAAGGCGTTTCAAATTAGAGGGTCTCTAAGAGATAATTACTCAGGGAGAGTCCTGGTGAGCGTTTGTTTAACCAGCTCCTATTAGGGAATTGTGCGCTCCTATTAGAGAACTGTGAGCATCGTTAAGTTCATTCATGCAGACTGTATCCTTTATGTAAGGAATAGTCATGTTGGACTTTTGTTCCCTGAAACAAAACCCGACAAAGAGTTGGCTAATGTTTAAGATAACGGACTGTTGTGATATGTATCTCTATATATCAATCATTCTATTTTGCCCTGAAATGTAACGTGTTCCCCTAGTGTCCCCCTCGCTCCTCCCCACAGGAAAACTCCCTGGTCGAGCTTTCCACAGTGAAAAAAATCAGCCCCCAAACCCAAACCGTTTAGAAAAAGGCGCACTTCTTTGGGATTAATTTAAAGACAGTTATTGCATTTATTTCCTCTGGCAATGAATTCCGTGTCTTCATGGTTTCACAGAAAGAGAAAATAAAGCACAAAACCGGCCTCGCGCACGCCGTCGGCCCCCGACTGCCAGCGAGATGGCCCTTTGGGCCAACCCTGCCTCCTCCGCCGGTAGACCTAACCAGCCGGTCCGACCTCCGCTGCCTCCGGACGTCCCCGGCTCTTCTGGGCCGCCGCGCTGGACTGAGCGCTTAACCACCCGACCCCAGGGAGCCCGAGGAACGCGGGTCGCGCACGATGTCGGGAAGGCCCAGGAGGCCGCGAGCAGCGGCGGCAACCGGACAGCGCCGACCCCGCACCCGGGGCTCATTAGGAGCCCTGCGGCGGAACGGATAGTAAGATCCAGACCCCGGAGCCTGGACGCGCGGAGGGCGGCACAGGGCCGACTCGTGTCACTCATCCCTGTTGGCCAATGAGCGCCTCGCCCCTGGCCGGGCCAGGCCAATGGGAGGCTAGGAGGCTTCTGAGTGGCATTGAGGGAGGGCGGGAGAGAGGCGGCCCGGGAGTGAAGTTGAAGCTAAACCCTTAAGCTATAAAGAAGTTACGGGGGGCAGTTTTCGGCTTCCAATTAGGAATAATAGTGAACTGGCTTCGTAGCAACTACGGAGGACCAGGATTCTA